>NC_000072.6:65027039-65247039 GCF_000001635.26 Mus musculus | reverse complement strand
GGTTCAGGACTGAAAGAACAGCCTAAACTACATAGTAAATTCCAGGCTTGCTAGGACTACCTGAAATTCTGTCGTTAAAAAGAAAATTGAGTCATGAGGTTACTCAGAGTATCACTGCTCCGAAGAATTAGTACAGAAGGCATGGGACTGACCCTGAGCAGACCTTGGGCCCGAACTCAGCAGCCAGTCCCACAACACCAAGAGGAAGCTCCACTTTTAGGCACTCTAACATGCCCAGGATCCCAGGATCCCAGGATCCCAGGATCCCAGGGGTTTGGTCACACCAGGATCTTGAGGTCTCAAAGGCAGCTTTACTCCCAGGAGCTCTGACACACCCAGGATCTCAGGATCACAGGATCCCAGAATCACAGGATCCCAGAGACAGCTGGACTTTGAGGAGTTCTGACACAAGCAAGATCACAGAAAGAACAGGCTCCAGTCAGATATAGCGAGGGCAGGTAGCACTAGCGATAACCAGATGGCAGGAGGCAAGTGTAGGAACATAAGCAACAGAAACCAAGGTTATTTGGCATCATCACAACCCAATTCTCCCACCATAGCAAGTCCTGGATACACCATCACATCACAAAAGTGAGATTCAGATCTAAAATCACTTCTAATGATGGTGATAGGGGACTTTAAGAAGGATATCAATAACTCCCTTAAAGAAATAGAGGAGAACACAGGTAAACAGGTAGAGGACTTTAAAGAGGAAATATAAAAATCTCTTAAAGAATTTCAGGAAAACATAATCAAACAGGCAAAGGAAAGGAACAAAACCATCCAAGACCTAAAAAAAATGGAAATAGAAACAATAAAGAAATCACAAAAGGAGACAACCCTGGAGTTAGAAAACCTAGGAAAGATATCAGAAGTCATAGATGCAAACATCACCAGCAGAATACAAGAGATAGAAGAGAGAATCTCAAGGGCAGAAGATACAATAGAAAACATTGACACAAAAGTCAAAGAAAACACAAAAGGCAAAAAGCTCCTAACCCAAAACATCCAGGAAATTCAGGACACAAGGAGAAGACCAAACCTAAGGACAATAGGTATAGAAGAGAGTGAAGATTCCCAACTTAAAGGGCCAGTAAATATCTTTAACAAAATTATAGAAGAAAACTTCCCTAACCTAAAGAAAGAAATTCCCATAAGCATGCAAGAAGCTTACAGAACTAATCTAATCAATAAATAGATGGGAAACACCAACACAGGGAGGGAAACAACACCCTAGAAAAAGCAAGAAAGTAATCTTTCAACAAACCCAAAAGAAGATAGCCACACAAATGTAATCAATCACTTTTCCTTAATATCTCTTAACATCAATGGACTCAACTCCCCAATAAAAAGACATAGACTAACAGACTGGACACATAAACAGGACCCAGCATTTTGCTGCATACAGGAAACACACCTCAGTGACAAAGACAGACACTACCTCAGAGTAAAAAGTTGGAAAACAATTTTTTTTGTCCCAAGAAACAAGCTGCAGTAGCCATTCTAATATTGAACAAAATCGACTCAATAGAAACAGATTTATTAAAGTTGGGGTTTTAGATGCACTTAGCATTTAAACTGAGCAGAACGCATAGAAACAAACACTAATCTAGGACTAATTGGCTATTCTGGGTCCTTTGTTGTTCCATATCAAATTGAGCATTTTCTTTCTATTTATGTGAAAATTAGATGAGCATGTTGATTGTGATTTCATTGAATCAGTAAATTGTTTTGCTAGGAAGGTTTTTTCTCACAGTGTAAATTCTACCAAGATATATGCTTGGGAGGTCTTCAAATTTTAGTATGTTTCTCAATCTCTTTCTTCACACATTTAAGGTTTTCATTGTAGAGGTTTTTACCTCTTTTGTTATGTATATTCTAAATATTTTATTTTATTTGAGAAGCTGGGAAGAGGAGTGTACCTTGAGCTATGATCTCTTTCTAAGCATGTTTTTTACTCATATATTAAGACTGGTAAACTTTATAAGTCAATTATGTATCATAACACTTTGCTGAAATTATTGATAATTTCTATAATTTTTCTAGTCAAATTTTGGGAGCACTGGTATAAGATAATATAATCTTCAATTGAAAATAATTTGACTTAATATTTTTCACATAAAACCAGAGACACTGAAACTTATACAGGAGAAAGTGGGGAAAAGCCTTGAAGATATGGGCACAGGGAAAATATTCCTGAATAGAACAGCAATTGCTTGTGCTGTAAGATCGAGAATTGACAAATGGGACCTCATGAAACTCCAAAGCTTCTGCAAGGCAAAAGACACCGTCAATAAGACAAAAAGACCGCCAACAGATTGGGAAAGGATCTTTACCTATCCTAAATCAGATAGGAGACTAATATCCAATATATATAAAGAACACAAGAAGGTGGACACCAGAAAATCAAATAACCCCATTAAAAAATGGGGCTCAGAACTGAACAAAGAATTCTCACCTGAGGAATAACGAATGGCAGAGAAACTTCTGAAAAGTGTTCAACATCTTTAATCATCAGAGAAATGCAAATCAAAACAACCCTGAGATTCCACCTCACACCAGTCAGAACAGCTGAGATCAAAAATTCAGGTGACAGCAGATGCTGGCGTGGATGTGGAGAAAGAGGAACACTCCTCCGTTGTTGGTGGGATTGCAAGCTTGTACAACCACTCTGGAAATCAGTCTGGCGGTTCCTCAGAAAATTGGACATAGTACTACCGGAGGATCCCGCAATACCTCTCCTGGGCATATATCCAGAAGATGTCCCAACTGGTAAGAAGGACACATGCTCCACTATGTTCATAGCAGCCTTATTTATAATAGCCAGAAGCTGGAAAGAACCCAGATGCCCCTCAACAGAGGAATGGATACAAAAAATGTGGTACATTTACACAATGGAGTACTACTCAGCTATTAAAAAGAATGAATTTATGAAATTCCTAGGCAAATGGTTGGACCTGGAGGGCATCATCCTGAGTGAGGAAACACAATCACAAAAGAACTCAAATAATATGTACTCACTGATAAGTGGATATTAGCCCAGAAACTTAGTATAGTGAGATATAAGGTACAATTTGCAAAACACATAAAACTGAAGAAGAACGAAGACCAAAGTGTGGACACTTTGCCCCTTCTTAGAATTGGAAACAATCACCCATGGAAGGAGTTACAGAGACAAAGTTTGGAGCTGAGACAAAAGGATGGACCATAAAGAGACTGCCATATCCAGGGATCCATCCCATAATTAGCCTCCAAGCGATGACACCATTGCATACACTAGCAAGCGTTTGGTGCAAGGACCGTGATATAGCCATCTCTTGTAAGACTAGGCTGGGGCCTAACAAACACAGAAGTGGATGCTCACAGTCAACTATTGGATGGATCACAGGGCCCCCAATGGAGGAGCTATAGAAAGTATCCAAGGAGCTAAAGAGATCTGCAACCCTATCGGAGGAACAACATTATGAACTAACCAGTACCCCGGAGCTCTTGACTCTAGCTGCATATGTATCAAAAGACGGCCTAGTCGGCCATCACTGCAAAGAGAGGCCCATTGGACTTGCAAACTTTATATGCCCCAGTACAGGGGAACACCAGGGCCAAAAAATGGGAATAGGTGGGTAGGGGAGTGGGGGGGGAGGGTGTAGGAGACTTTTGGGATGGCATTGGAAATGTAATTGAGGAAAATACATAATAAAAAAATAAGAGGAAAAAAAAGAGTATAAACAAAAACCATGGACTATTATATAAGTGACTGTCAATGGTTTACTTCAGATCCAGCTTCCCCATTTTAGTGCTATTTGGTGACCATATCTAGTAGGATGTTCCAATCAGTGCTTTCTGATCCTGAGGCCCGTTGTTTCCTTCTCAGCCCACCTAGACCTCTCAGCCAGCTTTTCACTTCTCTGCAGCTAAATGTCACCCACCCATGTGGGAACTCTGAATTTTCCTTTACTTTTGGAACTGACAATAATTCTCAGAGAACTCACACCTTTCTGGCTCAGGAGAACCCTCTGTTCAATGGGTAACAGACCTCCATGCTCCTCCCCTGGCCTTTCTCCTTGGTCTCTTCTTATTTCTCTATGTCCTGTAAGTATGTTCAAATCTCTTCCTTCTGAGGAAGAAGTACAAACAGAACAAACTCTTTCCTTACATAGTAGTTTTTCTTTAAGCAACTGTTGTGTCTCTTTCTTATGATTGCCAGACTGCTCAACACAGCAGTGCTCCTTCAACGTTCACCATTCAACACCTGTCTTATCTTTTTCCAGTTGTAACTCACCTCCATCAGCTTCTGTCCTAATCCTACTCTGGATCCCACTCTTCCTTCTATTTAACTTCTGATGAGACAGATCATGTTAGTGCACTTTCTGTTACTGTGGGACATAGCTGGAGTCAACAGACTGTAAAGATAAAAGTCTTGTTTTGGGCCCATGAGGTGTTTTTTTAAGTCCCTTGTCAGCACTCCACTGCTTTGTGGCTTTTGGTGAGGCAGATTATAGAGACAATGAACATCCAGGAAAGGAAATATAAACGTCTCGTGGGTCCATGTAGTAACGAGAGAAAGGAAGGGCCTGGGAGTCCCCTTTCAAAAGCACACCGCCCACGACGAAGTGTCTTCCCAACAAACCACAATACCACAACTCTCAGTGGTGCTAGAGGCTGGTACCATGAGCATTTGCGATATATTTTAGATACATTCTTTAGGAAAGAGAACTTAGGGCCACTTTGTCCCAAGACCTTGTAAATACCTAACACATCTTTATGCTAATATTTTTTCTATTAATTGATATCCATAAAACAGCTGCTCTCTGCTCTGATTATATTGCTTATGGTTGTTTGAATGAGATATCTCCCATATTTTCTGGCATTTAAGCACTCAGTCCCCAGTTGGTTGCTATTTGGGGAGGATTAGGTGGTTTGGCCTTTTCTGGAAGAAAAAAAAAAATACACCACTGGGAGAGAGCGCTGAGGTTTCAGAAGACTCTGTCAGATCAAGTTAACTCTCTGCTTCCTGTTTCTGGATCAATATCTAAGTTCTCAGTTACTGCCCCAGCACCAGGCCTGACTGCTGCCATCCTCTCACCACCATGATGGTCAAGGATTCTTGTCCTTCAATTTTATTGCAAGGGTCACAAGATGGAAAGGAATTGATTAGTTAACAACAGTGGGCTACACTAAAAGACAATCCATTTTGTGGGCTAGACTAAACAGGCAATTTCACTTTGTTGAATGCTTGCTGAAATATGAACTCACAGACCCTGACTGATAACTGCAGGCATCTCTAAATCTGACATCATTAGCCCCAAACAACACAGAGCAACAGCTACTCCCTAAAGACTCCCTTATCCCCACACCTTCACCATGCCTTTTGTACTGGCTGGTTTTGTGTGTTAACTTGACACAGGCTGGAGTTATCACAGAGAAAGGAGCTTCAGTTGAGGAAATGCCTTCACGATATCCAGCTGTAAGGCATTTTCTCAATTAGTGATCAAGGGGGAAAGGCCCCTTGTGGGTGGAACCATCTCTGGGCTATGTAGTCTTGGGTTCTATATGAGAGCAGGCTGAGCAAGCCAGGGGAAGCAAGCCAGTAACATCCTTCCATGGCCTCTCATCAGCTCCTGCTTCCTGACCTGCTTGAGTTCCAGTCCTGACATCCTTTGGTGATCAACAGCAATGTGGAAGTGTAAGCTGAAAAAAACCCTTTCCTCCCCAGCTTGCTTCTTGGTCATGATGTTTTGTCCAGGAATAGAAACCCTGACTAAGACACTGCTCATCTACAAAACACCATAGGCTTGACATAAACAATTTGTGCCATTGTACCCCAAGTTTTCATTATAAACATCATCTTCATGCTTGATCTCATAGGCATTATGATTGAGAATTCATGGAAAGAAGCTGTATTTGCAGACTGATTAGAACAGCCATGATGTGGAAAGATTGGAAAGTTGCAAGTCCAGAGCCTAATGACCTTCCTTATCTTGGGCTAGTTTTTGCCCCCAAATAGCCATTACTTAACTCTGTGCTAGCACTAATACCCTGCAACTAATAGGTAATAACATTTGGCTATTCAGGAAGCTAAAATTTAACAGACTACTAGCTTCTACCAACCCAAAAGCTAAGGCTGTCACCAGCTAGTACCTAAGGACCATAGGAGTGATTCATTTATCTCCCTATAACCCTCATCTCTGATTTTTCCATCAACGTATTTTTTAACTGCCTTAATTTGTAATTTTCTTTATTCTGCTGCTATACAACTCCACGAAACTGCTTGCCTGGGGGAACATGGAACCTGGGATAACATAGTTTCTTATTTCCTAGCCCACTGTCATTCAAACTCTCTCTTACTCTCTTTGAGGTAAGAGGCATGTCTTTTGTACCTACACCATGTTTCCAAATGTCATTGGTATTTGCTGAAGAATATGTTCTAAGACCCTCCTCTTCCTGCTAGAATCTTCAGTGGCTCAATAAACTTTTCTTTTAGGGAGCCCTGTCTTAAGTATTTGGATTCAGTGCTTCTTTTCTTGTCTCTATGGAAGAATATCAGATATAAAGGAATTGCGCTTATTTGGCAAGAATTTGACATCAAACCTATCATGACTGGTGTGCTGTCCTGTAAGGAAGAGTTAACGTTTAATTCTCAGGACAATCTTGTGAAGCAATATATGCTTCATTCAAAATTATAAAATATAAGTACAGACTGTATGCTTGTTCTTCCTATCTTTCTTCATATTTGTCATGGACTGTAGGTTGCTATGGCAATAAAGAAAGGCCAAATTTTGAGGGAAATGAAAAATAAAGTGTGGAAAGGAGTGGATTTTTTTTAATTTATTAAATATGCATCTAAATGTATCTACCCCAATGGTATTAGAACATATTTTATATTTTGTCTTAGAAAGTAAAATTCTCTAAGAAAATAAATTCATTTCCTTCCTATATGTGAAAGTGGCTGGAGTTAATGCAAAAGACAAACTGAATGTCAGCACAGACTCAGCCACAGGAGTGATGGAGGAGGAAGCTCAGCTCTGGAGCAGCTGGGGCCCTACCTGACAGCAAGAACACAGACCAATCACTTCTCTGCAACCACACTTATTAGGAACAAAGCAGGATGCCAAATCAGGGATTTTTGTGTTAAGTCCCACTGCCAATCTCAAATCATAGTCAGAGCTGAAGTGGTTTTAGAAATGATAAGTTTACTCTTCTTTGTTCCCTTTTGAAAAGAACGACAGTCAGGTGCAGAATGGTGGAATGGCTTCTCCCAGACCTTATTGATGATCAGTGACAGCCAAGCCATCATCCAGCTCTTCAGATCCCACCCCGTGTTTCCTTCCTTCAGCCAAACACTCACACGTTTCAGTTGCAGGTCTGAAACTGTGTGGTTACTGCCATCTTCCTGCTTTCAGAAATCTCTCATACTTTTTCTCCAGGAAAGGAAATGGGACCAATGAGACTGAGTGGGATATATTGACCAGGGAGGTCTCCTGGAAATTGACCACTTATGTCATTTGCAACTATCCATACAAGACAACTATAAACAGGATTATATTCTGGTCAATTGAATTCTTAAACTTCAAAATCTGTGCACTTCCTTTTCTGCCTGCATGCGGGATGACAATTCTAATCTTGCCACCATTACAATGCTCATCCCTGACTGAGCTCTGAAAACACAAACAGGATGAGGGAAGCCAATATAGCCATGCAGATAAAGCCATATATAATGTGACCTCCACTTAATGAAGATATTTTGACCCCTTAGGTAATAAGAGTTTCAAGAGCATGCTGTCTCTGTTTGCCTTTAATTGAGGCTCTGCATTTGCTTTGTGTCCTCTAGAATTCTATGGGACACTAAACCATGCCAGGAAACTTGGGGGATAAAATGTATTGAGACCCCAGAAACTCACACCTGAGACAGTATGTGCCTCCTGCTCGCTGCCAAATTCCTGGCCTGGAACACATGCCACACTTCCCACATAAGGAAACGTGACCTGTGGTCTTGTAGGCCCAGAACAGAGTTCTCCATCCTAATGATGTATCTAGAGGTCCTGAGAGTTTAGCCAATAAGCTTCCCTTCCCAGATATCCCTCCCCCCAAAAGGTATTTAATCTTGCATCTACCCTGAGAGTAACTGTCTCTTTCATCAAGAATCACTGTGGGGAGCATGAAGGGGGTCTTTGACTACCAAGACACAGCCTGAGCCTCTCACAGAAGGCCTCTCTGTGCTTCCAGTCACAACCATAGCCAAGCTAAGGACAATCACCACTGAGTTAAGCCAGGGCTCCCCTTCGAGGGCCTCAGACTCCGCTCTCAACTACTTGCGACTCAGTGGCAACTGAATAACCAGGAGTTTGGGAGAGCCTGGTCCTGGTCTCATAACTGGCCTGTGGACACCTGACACTTCATTCCCTACTTCTCTATTGGGTTATCTAGTGGTAACTAGATACCCAAAGGTTAGGCATTGACTCTTACATCTCAGACTGCAGACTGCACTTTCCCACCCCAGGATCGGTGTCTAGGCGCTTTCCTGAAGCCCAGCACCCACCCCTTAGACGTGTGGGACAAGCACAATCAAACTATCCTTGTTTTGCCTCCCCAAGCAGCTGTGACCAGCAGCAGGGTGGGTTATGGACCCACAGAACACCATCCTAGATGTTTCATTCAAAACAAAATTACTTGTCATATAAAGCTTTAGTTTGCTCTGTAAGTTTATGCAGCAACAAAGCATTTTCATTGGGAATATTGTATTTCAAAATGATCATTGAAAGTTGCAGTGAAGCTATTATCTAACCTTGAAGTTATAATATTAGACCCCAGGAACAATTAGTAAGTCTGTGAATGTCATTATCTCCCTTTTATACCAATCTCTGAGTGGCCTAACCTCATCACTGGACACAGATTGTGAACAACTTGGTCTACCTTGTCGATGAAAGGAGACACAACTGTACAGGTACCTGCAGAATCCTGATGCCAGGGATTACATAGTCCTGTCTTTCTCTCTGCTAGTGCTCTAAGCCAGACAACTGAGGAACTTCCTGAATGAAATTCAATGCCCTGAATAGAGAGTTTTGCAAAGGCAGTGAGCCACATGCACATACATACCAGTAAAAGCAGCTATCAACAACCACCACAGACCTTGGTTTTCTACACCAATGCACTCTCAGGGTGGAACTATATCACACTTCACATACACAGTGGCCAAGGTAATGCCTGGACCTGCAGAGTGGAATTACATTCTTTTCACTAATGTTAACTGTTCTAAGCTGTCTCCTGTGTTCAGTTCTTCCGGGGCCTATTCCACCTGCATGTATATGATGCACTGCACATGTCTCTTCTCTATCACAGTTTAGAAGCTTGTCCTTTCCAACGCTGGTGTTCTTGTGTTTCTAATTTTTGTTTCTTTGTTTTTCTCTGGTTTTGTGGGATGTTTTTATTTTGTTGTTGTCTAGTTGTTTGCTGCCTGTTTTTCTTTTGAGAAAGATTGTCTCTATATAGCCTTGGCTGTCCTGGAACACTCTGTGTAGATCAGGTTAGCCTCACAGTTCACAGAGATCTGACTGCCTCTGCCTCCCTCATAAATGTTGACATTAAAGGCCTGCAACACCACGTCTAACATTTTTTGTGTTTTAAATCTTCCATTTCCTGATGAGTTTTAATAAATATCATTTATACACATATGTAAACTCCCAAGAATGTAAAGTGAACATCAGCTATGTTTTGAAGGAGTTATAGGAAATCCAATAAGTGGGGGGTGGTTTTTACATTTTCCAGAACCACATTCTGCCCTTATGAAAATAAGTTACATCTTATTTCTTGCTTTGATGGTTATATACATCAAATATAATGACCAAAAGCAATGACAAACCACATCCTGAAGCAAACTTAGCTTCATGAAGTTTTGTAATCCATGAAATTTGATAACTATTTCTTGGATTATATTTTTATCCCTCAAAAGCAATAATTAAACAAAACAAACAAATCTCTAAGCTTTCTCTGAAGTCCCTGTAAGAAGATTAAAGTAGGGCCCTTAGGCCTGATCTACTCAGTCAAGACACATGAGTATCTGTATAGTACAGGCTGTGTTTTATTTTGTAGAATGTATCTTGATTAAAGTTTTTGCTTCTGATAGTTGAGAACATGGCAAATATTTGAGACAACTTATAAGGTACTTTTAGCACCTTGGATACATTTTATAAATTTACTAGTCTATTTCCTAAACTGAAAGTAGAAGAGTTAGCTATGAAATTACTTATAAGGATCTTTGAGGATTACATTTGGAAAAGTATGTGACATTTGTCAGGGCTGATATTATAGCTTTCAGCAACATGGTATCCAATACTTCTCCCTGTGTAGGGAAGGAATCTCATAGTAGATCTTGGGAGAAAGCTTGTTCTCACCAGCCGTGATGAAATCCAAGAAGGTCCTTCAGAGCTTTTGGTGGAGCATGTGGCTTCAGTGCTGACCGCAGGAGCTCCAGCATAAGATATGGGACTCTGAGCAGGAGAAATAAGGTGCAGAGAAAGCTGATTACTCATAAAAGTTTTGTTGAGATTAAGTTCAGCCAAAAAGAATAAAGGCCACCAATATTTTTTAAACTGCTTTTTGAAACTGCCTGGGGAGGAATCATGGAGATCTTCTTTCACATTGCTCTATCCAGCATTGGATACCTTCTCTGCCTCATAGTAGGCACACCTGTGCATGATGGGCAATTAATGACGTGATGGTGAAATCAAGATGAAATTGTCCAGGGGCCTCTATCACCCTTTCATTAGTTTCTCACTCTCAACCTGCTTTTAAAATGAGTCAGATGGACACCCTATAGCATACCTGTCTCCCAGGAGGTGTACAGTAAACAGGAACACTGCCTACCTGTCTCCCAGGAAGTCTGCAGTAACCAGGGACACAGCCTGCCTGTCTACCAGGAGGTCTGCAGTAGATCAGGGACACAGCCTGCCTATCTCCCAGAAGGTGAGCATTAACCAAGGACACTGCCTTAACCAGCAGCATAATCATTCCAGTTTGCACCTCCATCTACAACTGGTTCAGACCCTGTCCCTGAATGCAAACCCTGCCTGTTTCCCAGGAGGTATGCCTTAACCAGGAACACAGGAGGTCTGCCCAAACCAGGGCACAGGAGGCCTACTCTAACCAGAGACAAAGGAGCTCCCCACTCCTGTCCCCCATAACCAGAGATAGCACTGCCTGTCTCCTAGGAGGCTGGTTCTAACCCAGGTCACAGAGCTCTACCTGCCTCCAAGGAGACCTGTTCTGTTCAAAGACACAGAGGCCAGTTAACACCAGAGATAGCCAGATGGAGAAAGGCAAGTATAAAAAGATAGGCTACAAAAGCTAATGCAATTCAGCACCATCAGAACCTAGTTCTCCCACCACAGAAAGCCTTGGATAACCTAACATACCTGAAACACAAGACTCTGACCTAAATCCCATCTCACAAAGATGATAGAGGCCTTTAAGAAGAATATAAATAACTCCATTAAAGAAATACAGGTAAATGGGTAGAAGCCCTTAAATAGAAAACAATTGAATCTGTTAAAGAAATAACAGGAAAAAAATACAGTCAAAGCTTTAACCCATAATTGTTCCTGTCTGAAAGAACTGAAGGAATGGAAATAAAGAAGAGCTTGAGAAAAAGAAGATCCAGCTCTAAGGGAGGCCCAAGACCTGACACTATTATGGACACTATAGAGCACTCACAAGAAGGGACCTATCATGACTGCCCTCTGAAAGATCTAACAAGCAATTCAAAGAGTCGGATGCAGTTATTTGCACACAACCAATGGACAGAAGCTGCTGAACCCTGTGGTTGAATTAGGGAAAAGCTGGAAGAAGTTGAGGAGGAGGGCAACCCTATAGGAGAACCAGCAGTCTCAATTAACCTGAACCCCCAAGATTTCTCAGATGCTGGAACACCAGCCAGGCAGCATACACCAGCTGATATGAGACACCACCACCCTCAACACATATATAGCAGAGGACTGCTGGGTCTGGGTTTAGTCAGAAATGATGCACCTATCCCTCAAGAGACTGGAGGCCCCAATGAGTTTAGAGGTCTGTGTGGGGTGGGGGTGGAGAATGGGGACATCTTTGTAGAGACAGGAGTCAGGGAGGAGGTATGGGATGTGGAACAGTTGGTAAATAGACTGGGAGGGGGATAAAGTCTGGAGTTTAAAATAAATAAGAAAGAGAGAAAGAGCAAAAGAGCGAAAGAAAGAAAGGAAGGAAGGAAGGAAGGAAGGAAGGAAGGAAGGAAGAAAGAAAGAAAGAAAGAAAGAAAGAAAGAAAGAAAGAGCGAGCGAAAGAAAGAGCGAAAGAGTGAAAGAAAGAAAGGAAGGAAGGAAGGAAGGAAGGAAGGAAGGAAGGAAGGAAGGAAGGAAAATATAATCATGCAGGTGAAGGAGTTGAATAAAAACAGTCCAAAACCTAAAAATGGAAATAGAAAGAAAGAAAGAAAGAAAGAAAGAAAGAAAGAAAGAAAGAAAGAAAGAAAGAAAGAAAGGAAGGAAGGAAGGAAGGAAGGAAGAAAGAAAGAAAAAAAATGGAAATAGAAAGAAAGAAAGAAAGAAAGAAAGAAAGAAAGAAAGAAAGAAAGAAAGAAAGAAAGAAAGCAAATGAAGGCAACCCTAGAGATGAACAACTTAGGAAAGATATGAGGAGCAAGCATCACCATCAGTACAAGAGATAGAAAAGAAAATCTCAGGCATTGAAGATATTGGCACATCCATCAAAAAAAATACAAAGGGTAAACAGCTTCTAACTCAAAATATCCAGGAAAGTCAGGACACAATGAAAAGATCAAACCTAAGAAAAATAGAAATAGGAGAGGGTTAAAATTCCCAGCTCAAAGGATGAAAAAAAATGTTCAAGAAAATCATAGAAGAAAACTTCCCTAACCTAAAGAAAGAGATGACCATAAATTTACAAGAAGCCTACAAAACACCAAATAGATTGGACCAAAAAAGAAATTCCTCCTGTCACATAATAATCAAAACATAAATGCACAGAACAAAGAAAGGATACTAAAAGCTGTAAGGGGAAAATGCCAAGTAACATACAAAGGCAGACCTATCCGAATTACACCCGACTTCTCAACAGAAACTGTAAAAACCAGAAGAAGTTGGACAGATGTCATCCAGCCCCTAAGAAAACACAAATGCCAGCCCAGGCTTCTATACTCAACAAAACTATCAATCACCATAGATGGAGAAACCAAAATATTATATGACAAAACCAAATTTAAACAATATCTTTCTACTAATCCAGCCCTACAGAGGATACTGGAAAGAAAACTCAAACACAAGGAGGATAACCCAAGAAAAGGCAAGAAGTTAAACATCTCACAACAAATCCAAAAGAAGAGAATCACACACACATAATGCTACATGTGTGTATTGAAAATAACAACAAAAATAAAAATAACTAGCTGTCATTGGTACTTAAATCTCTCAACATCAATGGACTCAATTTCCCAATTAAAAGACACAGGCTAACAGACTGTACACATAAACAGGATCCACCATTTTTCAGCATACAAGAAACACATCTCAGTGACAAAGACTACCTCAGTAGTAAAGGGCTGAAAAAAAGTTTTCAAATCAAATGGTCCCAAAAAACAATCTGGAGTATTCATTCTAATATTCAATGAAGATATATTTTCAATCAAACTTTATCAAACAAGATGGGAAAAGACACTTCATATTCATCAAAGGAAAAATTCACCAAGAAGAAATCTCAATTCTGAACATTTATGCCCCAAATGCAAGGGCACCCACATTCATAAAAGAAACTTTACTAAAGCTCACAGCACACATTGGTCCTCACCTAATAATAATGGGAGACTTCAACACCACAATGAACAGGACATTGAAACAGAAACTAAACAGAGGGATGGAAGAATTTATCTCTCAGTGTAATGCCTCGCACTGGGCGTGAGCGAAGCCGTGAGCGAGCGAGGACTGTAATCTTTAAAGTGAAGGCAGCGCATGCCACACCACTACCCTTCCTGCCCTCGTGCACACACCCACCCTGATGATGCAGCCTTCGCTGGACATCAAACCGTTCATGTCTTTTCCAGTGGACAGTAGCTCTGCCGTGGGGCTCTTTCCAAATTTTAACACAATGGACCCCGTGCAAAAAGCAGTCATTAACCACACGTTTGGAGTCTCCATTCCACCAAAGAAGAAACAAGTTATTTCCTGTAACGTCTGTCAGCTTTGCTTTAACTGGGATAGCCAGGCCAAGACCCACTACAAAGGAAGTAAACATGCCAAGAAGGACAAAGCTCTAGAGGTAACGAAAAATAAACCCAAAAAGGTTCCTTTCTTTTTTTTTTTTTTCCATTTTTTATTAGGTATTTAGCTCATTTAAATTTCCAATGCTATACCAAAAGTCCCCCATACCCACCCACCCCCAATACCCTACCCACCCACTCCCCCTTTTTGGCCCTGGCGTTCCCCTGTACTGGGGCATATAAAGTTTGCAAGTCCAACGGGCCTCTCTTTCCAGTGATGGCCGACTAGGCCATCTTTTGATACATATGCAGCTAGAGTCAAGAGCTCCGGGGTACTGGTTAGTTCATAATGTTCTTCCGCCTATAGGGTTGCAGATCCCTTTAGCTCCTTGGCTACTTTCTCTAGCTCCTCCATTGGGAGCCCTGTGATCCATCCATTAGCTGACTGTGAGCATCCACTACTGTGTTTGCTAGGCCCCGGCATAGTCTCACAAGAGACAGCTACATCTGGGTCCTTTCGATAAAATCTTGCTAGTGTATGCAATGGTGTCAGCGTTTGGATGCTGATTATGGGGTGGATCCCTGGATATGGAAGTCTCTACATGGACCATCCTTTCATCTCAGCTCCAAACTTTGTCTCTGTAACTCCTTCCAAGGGTGTTTTGTTCCCACTTCTAAGGAGGGGCATACTGTCCACACTTCAGTCTTCATTTTTCTTGAGTTACATGTGTTTAGGAAATTGTATCTTATATCTTGGGTATCCTAGGTTTATGGGCTAATATCCACTTATCAGTGAGTACATATTGTGTGAGTTCCTTTGTGAATGTGTTACCTCACTCAGGATGATGCCCTCCAGGTCCATCCATTTGGCTAGGAATTTCATAAATTCATTCTTTTTAATAGCTGAGTAGTACTCCATTGTGTAGATGTACCACATTTTCTGTATCCATTCCTCTGTTGAGGGGCATCTGGGTTCTTTCCAGCTTCTAGCTATTATAAATAAGGCTGCTATGAAGATAGTGGAGCATGTTTCCTTCTTACCAGTTGGGGCATCTTCTGGATATATGCCCAGGAGAGGTATTTCTGGATCCTCCGGTAGTACTATGTCCAATTTCCTGAGGAACCGCCAGATTGATTTCCAGAGTGGTTGTACAAGCCTGCAATCCCACCAACAATGGAGGAGTGTTCCTCTTTCTCGACATCCACGCCAGCATCTGATGTCACCTGAATTTTTGATCTCAGCCATTGTGATGGTGTGAGGTGGAATCTCAGGGTTGTTTTGATTTGCATTTCCCTGATGATTAAGGATGTTGAACATTTTTTCAGGTGCTTCTCTGCCATTCGGTATTCCTCAGGTGAGAATTCTTTGTTCAGTTCTGAGCCCCATTTTTTAATGGGGTTATTTGATTTTCTGAAGTCCACCTTCTTGAGTTCTTTATATATGTTGGATATTAGTCCCCTATCTGATTTAGGATAGGTAAAGATCCTTTCCCAATCTGTTGATGGTCTTTTTGTCTTATTGACGGTGTCTTTTGCCTTGCAGAAACTTTGGAGTTTCATTAGGTCCCATTTGTCGATTCTCGATCTTACAGCACAAGCCATTGCTGTTCTGTTCAGGAATTTTTCCCCTGTGCCCATATCTTCAAGGCTTTTCCCCACTTTCTCCTCTATAAGTTTCAGTGTCTCTGGTTTTATGTGGAGTCCCTTGATCCACTTAGATTTGACCTTAGTACAAGGAGATAAGTATGGATCGATGCGCATTCTTCTACATGATAACAACCAGTTGTGCCAGCACCAATTGTTGAAAATGCTGTCTTTCTTCCACTGGATGGTTTTAGCTCCCTTGTCGAAGATCAAGTGACCATAGGTGTGTGGGTTCATTTCTGGGTCTTCAATTCTATTCCATTGGTCTACTGGTCTGTCTCTATACCAGTACCATGCAGTTTTTATCACAATTGCTCTGTAGTAAAGCTTTAGGTCAGGCATGGTGATTCCACCAGAGGTTCTTTTATCCTTGAGAAGACTTTTTGCTATCCTAGGTTTTTTGTTATTCCAGATGAATTTGCAAATTGCTCCTTCTAATTCGTTGAAGAATTGAGTTGGAATTTTGATGGGGATTGCATTGAATCTGTAGATTGCTTTTGGCAAGATAGCCATTTTTACAATGTTGATCCTGCCAATCCATGAGCATGGGAGATCTTTCCATCTTCTGAGATCTTCTTTAATTTCTTTCTTCAGAGATTTGAAGTTTTTAATCATATAGATCTTTCACTTCCTTAGTTAGAGTCACGCCAAGATATTTTATATTATTTGTAACTATTGAGAAGGGTGTTGTTTCCCTAATTTCTTTCTCAGCCTGTTTATTCTTTGTATAGAGAAAGGCCATTGACTTGTTTGAGTTTATTTTATATCCAGCTACTTCACCGAAGCTGTTTATCAGGTTTAGGAGTTCTCTGGTAGAATTTTTAGGGTCACTTATATATACTATCATATCATCTGCAAAAAGTGATATTTTGACTTCCTCTTTTCCAATTTGTATCCCCTGGATCTCCTTTTGTTGTCGAATTGCTCTGGCTAATACTTCAAGTACTATGTTGAAAAGGTAGGGAGAAAGTGGGCAGCCTTGTTTAGTCCCTGATTTTAGTGGGATTGCTTCCAGCTTCTCTCCATTTACTTTGATGTTGGCTACTGGTTTGCTGTAGATTGCTTTTATCATGTTTAGGTATGGGCCTTGAATTCCTGATCTTTCCAACACTTTTATCATGAATGGGTGTTGGATCTTGTCAAATGCCTTTTCTGCATCTAACGAGATGATCATGTGGTTTTTGTCTTTGAGTTTGTTTATATAATGGATTACATTGATGGACTTTCGTATATTAAACCATCCCTGCATCCCTGGAATAAAACCTACTTGGTTAGGATGGATGATTGCTTTAATGTGTTCTTGGATTCGGTTAGCGAGAATTTTATTGAGGATTTTTGCATCGATATTCATAAGAGAAATTGGTCTGAAGTTCTCTATCTTTGTTGGGTCTTTCTGTGGTTTAGGTATCAGAGTAATAGTGGCTTCATAAAATGAGTTGGGTAGAGTACCTTCTACTTCTATTTTGTGAAATAGTTTGTGCAGAACTGGAATTAGATCTTCTTTGAAGGTCTGATAGAAATCTGCACTAAACCCGTCTGGTCCTGGGCTTTTTTGGCCTAGAGACTATTGATAACTGTTTCTATTTCTTTAGGGGATATGGGACTGTTTAGAAGGTCAACTTGATCCTGATTCAACTTTGGTACCTGGTATCTGTCCAGAATTTTTTCCATTTCGTCCAGGTTTTCCAGTTTTGTTGAGTATAGCCTTTTGTAGAAGGATCTGATGGTGTTTTGGATTTCTTCAGGATCTGTTGTTATGTCTCCCTTTTCATTTCTGATTTTGTTAATTAGGATTTTGTCCCTGTGCCCTTTAGTGACTCTAGCTAAGGGTTTATCTATCTTGTTGATTTTTTCAAAGAACCAACTCCTCGTTTGGTTAATTCTTTGAATAGTTCTTCTTGTTTCCACTTGGTTGATTTCACCCCTGAGTTTGATTATTTCCTGCCGTCTACTCCTCTTGGGTGAATTTGCTTCCTTTTTTTCTAGAGCTTTTAGATGTGTTGTCAAGCTGCTAGTATGTGCTCTCTCCCGTTTCTTCTTGGAGGCACTCAGAGCTATGAGTTTCCCTCTTAGAAATGCTTTCATTGTGTCCCATAGGTTTGGGTACGTTGTGGCTTCATTTTCATTAAACTCTAAAAAGTCTTTAATTTCTTTCTTTATTCCTTCCTTTACCAAGGTATCATTGAGAAGAGTGTTGTTCAGTTTCCATGTGAATGTTGGCTTTCCATTATTTATGTTGTTATTGAAGATCAGTCTTAGGCCATGGTGGTCTGATAGGATACATGGGACAATTTCAATATTTTTGTATCTGTTGAGGCCTGTTTTGTGACCAATTATATGGTCAATTTTGGAGAAGGTCCCGTGAGGTGCTGAGAAGAACGTATATCCTTTTGTTTTAGGATAAAATGTTCTGTAGATATCTGTCAGGTCCATTTGTTTCATAACTTCTGTTAATTTCACTGTGTCCCTGTTTAGTTTCTGTTTCCATGATCTGTCCATTGATGAAAGTGGTGTGTTGAAGTCTCCCACTATTATTGTGTGAGGTGCAACGTGTGCTTTGAGCTTTACTAAAGTGTCTTTAATGAATGTGGCTGCCCTTGCATTTGGAGCATAGATATTCAGAATTCAGAGTTCCTCTTGGAGGATTTTACCTTTGTTGAGTATGAAGTGTCCCTCCTTGTCTTTTTTAATAACTTTAGGTTGGAAGTCGATTTTATCCCATATTAAAATGGCTACTCCAGCTTGTTTCTTCAGACCATTTGCTTGGAAAATTGTTTTCCAGCCTTTCACTCTGAGGTAGTGTCTGTCTTTTTCCCTGAGATGGGTTTCCTGTAAGCAGCAGAATGTTGGGTCCTGTTTGTGTAGCCAGTCTGTTAAACTCTCAATTACCATAGATGGAGAAACCAAAGTATTCCACGACAAAACTAAATTCACCCATTATCTGTCCACGAATCCAGCCCTTCAAAGGATAATAACAGAAAAAAACCAATACAAGGACGGGAACCACGCCCTAGAAAAAACAAGAAGATAATCCCTCAACAAAACTAAAAGAAGACAGCCACAAGAACAGAATGCCAACTTTAACAACAAAAACAACAGGAAGCAACAATTACTTTTCCTTAATATCTCTTAATATCAATGGTCTCAACTCCCCAATAAAAAGGTTCCTTTCAAGGACAACGCAAAGGCTAATCCCAGCTGCTCCATCAGGCCAGGCACAGGCGACAGCTCTGACAAATCAGGTCAATGTCACTTTTTGTTCTTTGGTATTGTGTCCCTCCTCCCCACCCCACCCCCACCCCTGCTTCCCTCCTCCTTGGATGTTGCATGTTACTCTCCATGAGTTATTTTTGTAATATGATGTTTCCATCACAGGAAGCAATATGTGTTAGCAGAGAATGTAAACATTTGATATGTTGCCATTCCATGTTGTACAATATACATTTATATTAAAAAAAAAAGAAACTAAACAGAGACACCACGAAACTAATAGAAGTTATGAACCAAATGGATTTAATAGAGGTTCTACAGAACATTTTACCCCAAAATAAGAGAATATATTTTCTTCTCAGCACCTCATGGAACCTTCTCCAAAAGTGACCATATAATTGGTCACAAAACAAGCCTCAACAGATACAAAAAGACTGAAATAATCTCATGCATTCTATCAGATCACCACAGATTAAGGCTGGACTTCAATAACAACAAAAACAAGAGAAAGCCCACATACTCATGGAAACTGAACTCTCTTATCAGTGACATGATCAGAGAAGAAATAAAGTTCAGGGAAGAAATAAAAAAAGAAATTAAAGGCTTTCTACAATTCAATGGAAATGAAGACATAGCATACCCAAACAATATGGGACACAATGAAAGCAGTGTTAAGAAGAAAATTAACTAAGTGCCTTTATAAAGAAATTGGAGAGATCCTATACTAGCAACTTAAAAGCACACCTGAGAGCTCTAGAACAAAAAAAAAAAAAAAAAAAAAAAAAAAAAAGCAAACATACCCAAGAGGAGTAGAAGGCAGAAAATAACCCAACTCAGGACTGAAATCAAACAATTAGAAACAAAGAGAACAATACAAAGAATCAACAAAACCAAGAGCTGGTTCTTTGTGAAAGTCAATAAGATAGATAAACCCTTAGCCAAACTAACTAAAGGGCACAGAGACAGTATCCAAATTAACAAAATCAGAAATAGAAAGGGAGACATAACAACACAAACTGAGAAAATTTTTTTAAAAAAATCAGAGCTTACTATAAAAGTCTATACTCAACAAAACTGGAAAATCTTGATGAAATGAATGATAGATTACCACAAACCAAAGTTAAATCAAGATCAAGTAACTATATAAATAATCCCAGGGGCTGATGAGATGGCTCAGCAGGTAAGAACTCTGACTGCTCTTCCAAAGGTCCTGAATTCAAATCCCAAACCACATGGTGGCTCACAACCATCTGTAACGAGATCTGACGCCCTCTTCTGGAGTATCTGAAGACAGCTACAGCGTACTTATATGTAATAAATAAATCTTTTTTAAAAATTAATAATCCCATAGCCCCGAAAGAAATAGATATAGTCATTAAAAATCTCTTTTTAAAAAAATCCCAGGGCCAGGTAGTTTTAGTGTAGAATTCTACCATATCTTCAAAGAAGAGCTAATACCAATACTCGTCAAAATATCCCACAAAATAGAAACCAGAAGGAACACCATGTACTTTATTCTATGAAGCCACACTTACTCTGATAACTAAACCATACAAAACCCCAACAAAGAAAGAGAACTTCAGACCAGTTTCCCTTATGAATACTAATGCAAAAATACTGAATGAAATTGTCGCAAATTGAATCCAAGAAAACGTCAAAACCATCATTAATCATGATCAAGTAGGCTTAATCCCAGAGATGCAGAGATGGTTCAATATATGAAAACCCATTAATGTAATACACTATATAAACAAACTCAAGGTAAACGGTCACACAATCATCTTATTAGATGCTGAAAACCCTTCAAGAAAATACAATACCCCTTCATGTTAAAAGCCTTGGAGATATCAGGAATTCATGGCATATACCTAATCATAATAAAAGCAATATATAACAAACCAACAGACAACATCAAATTAAATGGAGAGAAACTAGAAGCAATCCCACTAAAATCAGGGACTAGACAAGGCTGCCCACTCTCTCTCTCTATCTATTCAAAATAGTACTTGAAGTTCTAGCCAGAGCAATTAGACAACAAAAGGAGATCAGGGGAATACAAATTGGAAAGGAAGAAGTCAAAGTATCACTATTGGCAGATGATATGATAGTGTGCTTAAGTGACCCCGAAAATCCCAGCAGAGAATGCCTACAGCTCATAAACAACTTCAGCAAAGTGGCTAGATATAAAATTGACTCAAAACATCAGCAGCCTTCCTTTATACAAATGATAAGCAGGCTGAAAAATAAATCTCAAAACAACACCCTTCCCAATAGCCACAAATAGAATAAAATATCTTGATGTAACTCTTACCAAGCAACTGAAAGATCTGTATGACAAGAACCTCAAATCTGTGCTGAAAGAAACTGAAGAAGGCCTCAGAAGATGGAAAGATATGTAGGATTGACATAATGAAATGGCCATTTTATCAAAAGCAATCTACAGATTCAATACAATCCCCAGCAAAATTCTTTTTCAGACAAGAAAAAGGCAATTCTCAACTTCATACTGAAAAACAAAAAATCCAGAATAGCCAAAACAATTCTCAGCAATAAAAGATCTTCTGGGGGAATCACCATCCCTGACCTAAAGCTGTACTACAAAGCAGTAAGATAAAGACCTTATGGTATTAGTATAGAGTCTGAAAAGTCAATCAATGGAATAGAATTGAAGTCCCTAGAATAAACCCATACAACTATAGATATTTGATCTTTGACAAAGAAGCCAAAACCATACAGTGGACAAAAGAAAGCATCTTCAATAAATGAAGCTGGTCTAACTGGCAGTCTGTATGTAAAAGAATGAAAATAGATCAATATTTATCACCTTGCACAAAGCTCAAGTCGAAGTGGATCAAGGACTTCAACATAAAACCAGATACACTGAATCTAATAGAAGACAAAGTGGAAAGAGTCTTCAACTCATTGGCACAGGGGAAATTGTTCTGACCAGAATACCAGTGGCTCAGGCTCTTAGATCAACAATTGATAAATAGGACCTCACGAAACTGAAAAGGTTATGTAAGGCAAAAGTCGCCATCTACAGGACAAATAGGCAACCTATATATTGGGGGGGGGGGATCTTTACTAACTTTAAGTCCCATAGAGGGCTAATATCCAAAATATATAAAGAACTCATGAAGCTAATTACTAAAAAAACTAACAACCCGATTAAAAAAAAATGGGGTATAGAACTAAACAGAGATTTCACAACTGAGGAATCTGGAATGGCTGAGAAGCACCTAAAAAAATGTTCAAAGTCCTTAGTCATCAGGGAAATGCAAATCAAAACAACCCTGAGATTCTGCCTTACAACAATCAGAATAGCTAAGATCAAAAACTCAAGTGATAGCACATGCTGGTGAGGATGTGGAGAAAGAGGAACACTCTTCCCTTGCTGGTAAGATTGCAAACTGGTACAACCACTCTGGAATCAATCTGGTGGTTGTTCAGAAAATTGGAAATAGTTCTACCTGAAGACTCAGCTATACCACTCCTGTGTGTATACTCAAGCGTTGCCCCATCATATCACAAGGACACATGCTCCACTATGTTCATAACAGTCTTATTTGTAAGAACCAAAAGCTGGAAACAACCCAGATTTCCCTCAACAGAAGAACGGATACAGAAAATGTGGTTGCTTTACACAATGGGATACAATTTAGCTATTAAAAGCATGGACATCATGAATTTTGCAAGCAAATAGATGGAAATAGAAAATATCATCCTGAGTGAGTTAACTCAGACGCAAAAGGATATGCATGGTACATACTTGTTGATAAGTGAATATTAGCCAGAAAGTACAGGATACCTAGGTTAAAACCTACAGACCTTAAGATGTTTAACAAGCAGGAATGCCTAAGTGGAGATGCTTCAATCCCACTTAGAAGGGGGAACAAAATTATCACAGGATGCAGAGGGAGGGAGGTATGAGGGTGGGAGAGGGGAAACTGACAGGAAAAGTGGAACAGGATCAGGTATGGGGTGGGACAGAAGAGAAGCCCAGAGGACCAAAAGAATGAATAGAAATATGCAGCCACAGGAGGTGGAGGGACCCTCTAGAAAGTGCCAGAAATGTGGGAGGTGATAGACTCTCAGGATTCAATAGGGTGACCTTGCCAAAATGCCCAACAGTGGTGAGAGGGAACTCAAAGAGTCCACATCCAGTAGATGGACAGTTCCTCAAGTAGAGGGATGGGATTACCAACCTACAGTCAAAATTTCTGACCAAGAATTGTTCCTGTCTAAAAGAGCTGCAGGGACAATAATGAAAAAGAGACTAAAGGAAAGGCTGTCCAGTCACCAGTCCAACTTGGGATCCATCTCATCGGGGTGAGAGGCACCAAGGCCTGACACTATTATCAATACTATGATGTGCTTACAAACAGACCCCTAGCGTTGCTGTCCTCTGAGAGGCCCTACCAACAGCCAACTCAAACAGATGCAGATACTTACACCCAACCATTGAACTGAAGTAGGGGACCTCTATGGTTGAATTAGGGGAAGGATTGAAGAAGCTGATGGGGAGGGCGACTCCATAGGAAGACCAACAGTCTCAACTAACCAGGATCCCTGGGAGCTCCCAGAGAATGATCCCCCAACCAGGAGTACACATGGGCTGGTCCAAGACCCTGGCACATATATAGCAGAGGACTGCCTGGTCTAGCCTCAGTAGGAGAAGATGTGCCTAATCCTTGAGACACTTGAGGCCACAAGAAAGGGGAATACCTGTGAAGAGGAAGCACCCTCTTAGAGTCAAGGGGGAAGAGGAATGGGATGAGGAACTATGGGGAGGAGGACCAGGAAGGGAGCAGTAGCTGGAATGTAATAAATAAAATAATGTTTTAAAACATGAGTCAGATGTAAGAATTATGAAACAGACTGGAATTTCAGGATTCGTTTCCCCTTCAGCTAGTTGCTTCCTTCATCAGAAAATACAGGAGAGCAAGTATCTGTCCCACGTTCATGGCTGCTTATCCACTCAGCACATCCTCACAGTGAACAGGAACTTGTAACCCCAGAAGTCCACCCTCCTTAAGCAAAAGGCAACAGACACCTTTGCCCGGTCTCAGGGAGTGGGTACTCAGGCCAGACTAACAGGAAGAGGGAGTGTCTGTGTAGCATCCATTCATCCAAAAAAAAAAAGATGATGTGGTATTCCTGTATCCCAATGGGCCTGCAATGCCTGTAAGTCACACGACTCACTTATAAATGTACGTTCTCTAAACAAGCAAAGCAGGCTCCCTTTACACCACTAAGGATCTGGAATAAGACACAGTGGGAAAGTCGCTTAAACCATTAATTGCTTTTATTTTCTTCCTGAAAAACAAAGAAACCTGCTGTGATAAGAAATAGACACCTAGTGCATAAAGTATATCCATTATAAACAGGTCCTCATAAAAAAAATTATCTCCAAAATAAAAATGAATAAATATCCTTCCTTGCTGTGATAAATCACCAGCTCTAGGACAGCAAAGAGATTTTAAGAAACTAAACCTCATTGAATGCACTTCACATTCATCTTCAAGATAATGATGTAGCCCTATCTTGGGCTCCATTGTCTAATCTAAACTGAATCATGTGCACAATATGTGTTCTGTGTGACAGCATATGATAGAATGACAAATGTTACACAGTGACTTTGGGACCACTGTAGCCTTGGGATAATTTCTTTCCAGACAGAATTGATTTTTTACTTATCTGTGTACATTACAGAAAACTAAAGCCAGTGTACTGTTTTTTTTTTTTTTTTTTCCATTTTTTATTAGGTATTTAGCTCATTTACATTTCCAATGCTATACCAAAAGTCCCCCTTACCCACCCACCCCCACTCCCCTACCCACCCACTCCCCCCCTTTGGCCCTGGCGTTCCCCTGTACCGGGGCACACAAAGTCTGCGTGTCCAATGGGCCTCTCTTTCCAGTGATGGCCGACTAGGCCATCTTTTGATACATATGCAGCTAGAGTCAAGAGCTCAGGGGTACTGGTTAGTTCATAATGTTGTTCCACCTATAGGGTTGAAGATCCCTTTAGCTCCTTGGGTACTTTCTCTAGCTCCTCCATTGGGAGCCCTGTGATCCATCCATTAGCTGACTGTGAGCATCCACTTCTGTGTTTGCTAGGCCCCGGCATAGTCTCACAAGAGACAGCTACATCTGGGTCCTTTCAGTAAAATCTTGCTAGTGTATGCAATGGTGTCAGCATTTGGAAGCTGATTATGGGGTGGATCCCTGGATATGGCAGTCTCTACATGGTCCATCCTTTCATCTCAGCTCCATACTTTGTTTCTGTAACTCCTTCCATGGGTGTTTTGTTCCCACTTCTAAGGAGGGGCATAGTGTCCACACTTCAGTCTTCATTTTTCTTGAGTTTCATGTGTTTAGGAAATTGTATCTTATATCGTGGGTATCCTAGGTTTTGGGCTAGTATCCACTTATCAGTGAGTACATATTGTGTGAGTTCCTTTGTGATTGTGTTACCTCACTCAGGATGATGCTCTCCAGGTCCATCCATTTGGCTAGGAATTTCATAAATTCATTCTTTTTAATAGCTGAGTAGTACTCCATTGTGTAGATGTACCACATTTTCTGTATCCATTCCTCTGTTGAGGGGCATCTGGGTTCTTTCCAGTTTCTGGCTATTATAAATAAGGCTGCTATGAACATAGTGGAGCATGTGTCCTTCTTACCAGTTGGGGCTTCTTCTGGATATATGCCCAGGAGAGGTATTGCTGGATCCTCCGGTAGTACTATGTCCAATTTTCTGAGGAACCGCCAGACTGATTTCCAGAGTGGTTGTACAAGCCTGCAATCCCACCAACAATGGAGGAGTGTTCCTCTTTCTCCACATCCTCGCCAGCATCTGCTGTCACCTGAATTTTTGATCTTAGCCATTCTCACTGGTGTGAGGTGGAATCTCAGGGTTGTTTTGATTTGTATTTCCCTGATGATTAAGGATGTTGAACATTTTTTCAGGTGCTTCTCTGCCATTCGGTATTCCTCAGGTGAGAATTCTTTGTTCAGTTCTGAGCCCCATTTTTTAAGGGGGTTATTTGATTTTCTGAGGTCCACCTTCTTGAGTTCTTTATATATGTTGGATATTAGTCCCCTATCTGATTTAGGATAGGTAAAGATCCTTTCCCAGTCTGTTGGTGGTCTTTTTGTCTTATAGACAGTGTCTTTTGCCTTGCAGAAACTTTGGAGTTTCATTAGGTCCCATTTGTCAATTCTCGATCTTACAGCACAAGCCATTGCTGTTCTGTTCAGGAATTTTTCCCCTGTGCCCATATCTTCAAGGCTTTTCCCCACTTTCTCCTCTATAAGTTTCAGTGTCTCTGGTTTTATGTGAAGTTCCTTGATCCACTTAGATTTGACCTTAGTACAAGGAGATAAGTATGGATCGATTCGCATTCTTCTACATGATAACAACCAGTTGTGCCAGCACCAATTGTTGAAAATGCTGTCTTTCTTCCACTGGATGGTTTTGGCTCCCTTGTCGAAGATCAAGTGACCATAGGTGTGTGGGTTCATTTCTGGGTCTTCAATTCTATTCCATTGGTCCACTTGTCTGTCTCTATACCAGTACCATGCAGTTTTTATCACAATTGCTCTGTAGTAAAGCTTTAGGTCAGGCATGGTGATTCCACCAGAGGTTCTTTTATCCTTGAGAAGAGTTTTTGCTATCCTCGGTTTTTTGTTATTCCAGATGAATTTGCAAATTGCTCCTTCTAATTCGTTGAAGAATTGAGTTGGAATTTTAATGGGGATTGCATTGAATCTGTAGATTGCTTTTGGCAAGATAGCCATTTTTACAATGTTGGTCCTGCCAATCCATGAGCATGGGAGATCTTTCCATCTTCTGAGATCTTCTTTAATTTCTTTCTTCAGGGACTTGAAGTTTTTATCATACAGATCTTTCACTTCCTTCGTTAGAGTCACGCCGAGATATTTTATATTATTTGTGGCTATTGAGAAGGGTGTTGTTTCCCTAATTTCTTTCTCAGCCTGTTTATTCTTTGTGTAGAGAAAGGCCATTGACTTGTTTGAGTTAATTTTATATCCAGCTACTTCACCGAAGCTGTTTATCAGGTTTAGGAGTTCTCTGTTGGAATTTTTAGGGTCACTTATATATACTATCATATCATCTGCAAAAAGTGATATTTTGACTTCCTCTTTTCCAATTTGTATCCCCTTGATCTCCTTTTGTTGTCGAATTGCTCTGGCTAATACTTCAAGTACTATGTTGAAAAGGTAGGGAGAAAGTGGGCAGCCTTGTCTAGTCCCTGATTTTAGTGGGATTGCTTCCAGCTTCTCTCCATTTACTTTGATGTTGGCTACTGGTTTGCTGTAGATTGCTTTTATCATGTTTAGGTATTGGCCTTGAATTCCTGATCTTTCCAGAACTTTTATCATGAATGGGTGTTGGATCTTGTCAAATACTTTTTCTGCATCTAACGAGATGATCATGTGGTTTTTGTCTTTGAGTTTGTTTATATAATGGATTACATTGATGGATTTTCGTATATTAAACCATCCCTGCATCCCTGGAATAAAACCTACTTGGTCAGGATGGATGATTGCTTTAATGTGTTCTTGGATTCGGTTAGCGAGAATTTTATTAAGAATTTTTGCATCGATGTTCATAAGAGAAATTGGTCTGAAGTTCTCTATCTTTGTTGGATCTTTCTGTGGTTTAGGTATCAGAGTAATAGTGGCTTCATAAAATGAGTTGGGTAGAATACCTTCTACTTCTATCTTGTGAAAAAGTTTGTGCAGAACTGGAGTTAGATCTTCTTTGAAGGTCTGATAGAACTCTGCACTAAACCCGTCTGGTCCTGGGCTTTTTTTGGCTGGGAGACTATTAATAACTGCTTCTATTTCTTTAGGGGATATGGGACTGTTTAGAAGGTCAACTTGATCCTGATTCAACTTTGGTACCTGGTATCTGTCCAGAAATTTGTCCATTTCGTCCAGGTTTTCCAGTTTTGTTGAGTATAGCCTTTTGTAGAAGGATCTGATGGTGTTTTGGATTTCTTCAGGATCTGTTGTTATGTCTCCCTTTTCATTTCTGATTTTGTTAATTAGGATTTTGTCCCTGTGCCCTTTAGTGAGTCTAGCTAAGGGTTTATCTATCTTGTTGATTTTCTCAAAGAACCAACTCCTCGTTTGGTTAATTCTTTGAATAGTTCTTCTTGTTTCCACTTGGTTGATTTCACCCCTGAGTTTGATTATTTCCTGCCGTCTACTCCTCTTGGGTGAATTTGCTTCCTTTTTTTCTAGAGCTTTTAGATGTGTTGTCAAGCTGCTAGTATGTGCTCTCTCCCGTTTTTTCTTGAAGGCACTCATAGCTATGAGTTTCCCTCTTAGAAATGCTTTCATTGTGTCCCAAAGGTTTGGGTACGTTGTGGCTTCATTTTCATTAAACTCTAAAAAGTCTTTAATTTCTTTCTTTATTCCTTCCTTGATCAAGGTATCATTGAGAAGAGTGTTGTTCAGTTTCCATGTGAATGTTGGCTTTCTGTTATTTATTTTGTTATTGAAGATCAGCCTTAGTGCATGGTGATCTGATAGGATACATGGGACAATTTCAATATTTTTGAATCTGTTGAGGCCTGATTTGTGACCTATTATGTGGTCAATTTTGGAGAAGGTACCATGAGGTGCTGAGAAGAAGGTATATCCTTTTGTTTTAGGATAAAATGTTCTGTAGATATCTGTCAGATCCATTTGTTTCATCACTTCTGTTAGTTTCAGTGTGTCCCTGTTTAGTTTCTGTTTCCATGATCTGTCCATTGGTGAAAGTGGTGTGTTGAAGTCTCCCACTATTATTGTGTGAGGCGCAATGTGTGCTTTGAGCTTTACTAAAGTTTCTTTAGTGAATGTGGCTGCTCTTGTATTTGGAGCATAGATATTCAGAATTGAGAGTTCCTCTTGGAGGATTTTACCTTTGATGAGAATGAAGTGTCCCTCCTTGTCTTTTTTGATGACTTTGGGTTGGAAGTCAATCTTATCAGATATTAGGATGGCTACTCCTGCTTGTTTCTTCATACCATTTGCTTGGAAAATTGTTTTCCAGCCTTTCATTCTGAGGTAGTGTCTATCTTTTTCTCTGAGATGAGTTTCCTGTAAGCAGCAAAATGTTGGGTCTTGTTTGTGTAGCCAGTTTGTTAGTCTATGTCTTTTTATTGGCGAGTTGAGACCATTGATGTTAAGAGATATTAAGGAAAAGTAATTGTTGCTTCCTGTTATTTTAGTTGTTAAAGGTGGCATTCTGTTCTTGTGGCTGTCTTCTTTTAGGTTTGTTGAGGGATTACCTTCTTGTTTTTTCTAGGGCGTTGTTCCCGTTCTTGTATTGGTTTTTTTCTGTTATTATCCTTTGAAGGGCTGGATTCGTGGAGAGATAATGCGTGAATTTGGTTTTGTCGTGGAATACTTTGGTTTCTCCCTCTATGATAATTGAGAGTTTGGCTGGGTATAGTAGCCTGGGCTGCAGTTTGTGTTCTCTTAGTGTCTGTATAACATCTGTCCAGGCTCTTCTGGCTTTCATAGTCTCTGGTGAAAAATCTGGTGTAATTCTGATAGGCTTGCCTTTATATGTTACTTGACCTTTTTCCCTTACTGCTTTTAGTATTCTATCTTTATTTAGTGCATTTGATGTTCTGATTATTATGTGTCGGGAGGAATTTCTTTTCTGGTCCAGTCTATTTGGAGTTCTGTAGGCTTCTTGTATGTTCATATGCATCTCATTCTTTAGATTTGGGAAGTTTTCTTCAATAATTTTGTTGAAGATGTTTGCTGGACCTTTGAGTTGAAAATCTTCATTCTCATCCACTCCTATTATCCGTACGTTTGGTCTTCTTATTGTGTCCTGGATTTCCTGGATATTTTGAGTTAGGATCTTTTTGCATTTTCCATTTTCTTTGATTGTTGTGCCGATGTTCTCTATGGAATCTTCTGCACCTGAGATTCTCTCTTCCATCTCTTGTATTCTGTTGCTGATGCTCAAATCTATGGTTCCAGATTTCTTTCCTAGGGTTTCTATCTCTAGTGTTGCCTCGCTTTGAGTTTTCTTTATTGTGTCTACTTCCCTTTTTAGGTCTAGTATGGTTTTGTTCATTTCCATCACCTGTTTGTATGTTTTTTCCTCTTTTTCTGTAAGGACTTCTACCTGTTTGATTGTGTTTTCCTGTTTTTCTTTAAGGACTTGTAACTCTTTAGCAGTGTTCTCCTGTATTTCTTTAAGTGATTTATTAAAGTCCTTCTTGATGTCCTCTACCATCATCATGAGATATGCTTTTAAATCTAGGTCTAGGTTCTCAGGTGTGTTGGGGTTCCCTGGACTGGGCGAAGTGGGTGTGCTGGGTTCTGGTGATGGTGAGTGGTCTTGGTTCCTGTTAGTAAGATTCCTCCGTTTACCTTTCGCCATCTGGTAATCTCTGGAGTTAGTAGTTATAGTTGACTATGTTTAGAGATTGTTCTTCTGGTGATTCTGTTACCGTCTATCAGCAGACCTGGGAGACAGATTCTCTCCTCTGAGTTTCAGTGCTCAGAGCACTCTCTGCTGGCAAGCTCTCTTACAGGGAAGGTGCGCAGATATCTTGTATTTGGACCTCCTCCTGGCCGAAGAAGAAGGCCCAAAACAGGACCTTTCTCAGACAGTGTGTTGCTTTGGCAGTTCCCAGGTGGTACAGACTCTCACCTAAGCAGACTAAATTCCTAAGTTCCTTGGAGTCCCGGGACCAAGATGGCGACCGCTGCTGCTGTGGCTTAGGCCGCCTCCCCAGCCGGGTGGGCACCTGTCCTCCGGTCCGGAAGGTGGCCGGCTGTCCCCGGCCCACACAGGGTGCTGCCTCAGCGCCTCTGTGCTTCTGCCTGTTCCAGAAGCTGTCAGGTTCTCTGGCGCACCCTCTCACCTGTTCAGACTAATTTCCTAAGTTCGGCGGGTCCCGGACCAAGATGGCGACCGCTGCTGCTGTGGCTTAGGCCGCCTCCCCAGCCGGGCGGGCACCTGTCCTCCGGTCCGGACGGTGGCTGGCTGTCCCCGGCCCACAAAGGGTGCTGCCTCAGCGCCTCTGTGCTTCCGCCTGTTCCAGAAGCTGTCAGGTTCTCTGGCGCACCCTCTCACCTGTTCAGACTAATTTCCCAAGTTCGGCGGGTCCCGGACCAAGATGGCGACCGCTGCTGCTGTGGCTTAGGCCGCCTCCCCAGCCGGGCGGGCACCTGTCCTCTGGTCCGGAAGGTGGCCGGCTGTCCCTGGCCAACACAGGGTGCTGCCTCAGCGCCTCTGTGCTTCCGCCTGTTCCAGAGGCTGTCAGGTTCTCTGGCGCACCCTCTCACCTGTTCAGACTAATTTCCTAAGTTCGGCGGGTCCCGGACCAAGATGGCGACCGCTGCTGCTGTGGCTTAGGCCGCCTCCCCAGCCGGGCGGGCACCTGTCCTCTGGTCCGGAAGGTGGCCGGCTGTCCCTGGCCCACACAGGGTGCTGCCTCAGCGCCTCTGTGCTTCCGCCTGTTCCAGAGGCTGTCAGGTTCTCTGGCGCACCCTCTCACCTGTTCAGACTAATTTCCTAAGTTCGGCGGGTCCCGGACCAAGATGGCGACCGCTGCTGCTGTGCCAGTGTACTGTTAATTGTCACTGGGAGTCATTTTGTATACAACAAAAAGGCAAATGACAATTTGCTCTTTATCATTTGGATTGGTAGGCTTTTATGAGCTCTGAAACATTTAAATGTTTTTTCTGATATTAGAAACACATCATTTCATTTAGAAGTAAGGAATCTAAAGAAAACTCTGATCCACAAAACATAATAATAATAATAATAATAATAATAATAATAATAATAATAATAATAATTCATTATTAGGGATTACAAGAACATGACAATGAAAGACATTGCCTCTTTATTATTATTGCTCTATTACTTCAAGAACAAAAGCCATTCTCAGTTAATTGGCTGTGGCTTCCATACATTGTCGTTTACCCTGAAGGAGTGTACTGTTATAGTAAAGGGACCAGAGGAACCCTCTACATCAATGGTTCTCAACCTCCCGAATGCTGTGACCCTTTAATACAGTTCCTAATGCTGTGGTGACCTTCAACCATAAAATTATTTTTTTGCTATTTCATAACTGTAAGTTTGCTATTATTATGAGTTGTAATGTAAGTATCTGTATTTTCCAATGGTCTTAGGTGACCCCTAAAGGGATTATGCCCCAACTGCTATAGAGAGACTTCAATCACATCAATGTGAAGCTGAGTCTCACTAGAAAGAAAAAAAAGCTCCAGATTGGTACATGCAGGGAAACAGAAAGGAACTGGTTATTGTCTAGACTATCTTGTCTACGGGTTTGTTCAAACTATGACCTGGGATGTTACCTTAGGCTTCCACTACAAGATGAGTTTTAGTACCAACCTGGGTCCTCAAAATGGCAGTGCCACTGACAAGCTCAACTCAGGCTGAACTCTGACCAGGTAAACAGAAACCTAAAATCAGCACCCGTCAGAAAGCATCCCTAGGCAGCAGGTTTCCATCTATCAGGAAGAGCTGCTGCTCCCCTTATCTGCCCCCCCCCCATCATCTAGCTCCCTGTTAACAGGTACTTACAATGCATATCCAAATCCCCATGTGTCTGCCTGCAGCAGCTCAAGTGTTTAAACCCCCCCAGCCCCCCCACACACACACACTCAGGAGGCAGAGGAAGGAGGAGCTCTGTGAGTGTGATGTCTAGATAGTGAGTATTAGGATAGCAGGTCATATAGAAATACCCTGTTTCGAAAACACCAGAACAAAAAAATAAAAACAAAATTTTTATAAAACTCTTCTAGCCCATAATCCCTTCCCCCTACTCTAAACTTCCCTGCTTCCAGGTTTATATGATTTAGTCCACAACCTCCACACCTGTTTTTAAAAACAAAAACAGAGCCTGGCACCACCCCTGCCTCCTTAGACCCCACTCCCAGCCTTCAACCCAGCTGTAGTTTGCTATTTGGTCTGCTTCCTGAGAGATAGCCATGGCAGCTTTAACCTCACCCCCCTCCAAATACACCTTTCTTTCTACCCATGAAGTCGTCCAGTGCAGTGCTATCATTGTTACCTAGCTTATAATAAGGTCTGGGCACACTTGTTTCCCTCCCTCGTCACCATCATTATTCAGGAGAATGAGTCTCTGGTTGGAATCTGAAGTTTCCTGCCTGACAAGTAGATCTACAATGTTCAGATGGTGATGGCCAGTACTTGTTTCTCAAGCCTAAAAGGATGAGTTAATCCTTGAAGGAAATGATACTGAACCTGTTTAAAATTCAGTGCCTGCAATTCAGCAAGGCACAACACTCAAAAACAAAGCTATCTGAACAGTTTTGAATGGCATCTATGAGCCTGAATTCTCAGCAGGCTGATTGCTAAGCCCTGTGTTACCCAGCTCCAAAAACAAAATCTTAGGTTGTCAGCACACTTTGAGAATTCATTTAACACAATAAAAAATTTGAATTAATAATCATTATAATTACTATTATTCACAAAGAACTCAAGGAAGTAAGTATCAATTAACCAAATAATCCAGTTTTGAAAATAAGGTACCTATCTAAACAGAATTCTCAATAGAGGAATCTCAAATGGCTGAGGAACACTGAGAGAAATGTTCAACATCCTTAGCCATTAGGGAAATGCAAATCAAATGCAAAACTTCGAGATTCCATCCTACACCTGTCAAAATGTTTAAGACCAAAAACACAAGTGACAGCTCAAGAATGTGGAACAAGAGGAGCATTCCTCCATTTGCTGGTTGGAATGCAAACTTGAACAGACACTATAGGAAATCAATATGGTAGTTTCTCAGAAAATTTGGAATTAATATATTTTAAGACCCAGCTTTACCACTCTTGGCCATTTACCCAAAAGACAATCCATCCTACAACCAAAACGCTTGCTCAACTATGTTCACAGAGGCTTTATTCATAATAACCAGAAGCTGGAACCAATCCAGATGACTCTCAGTTGAAGAAAGGATAAAGAAAACGTGGTACATTTACACAGTGGAATATTACTTAGCTTTTAGAACAAAACAACATCATGAAATTTTCAGCCAAATGGATGGAACTAGAAAAATTATTCTGAGGGAGGCAACCTAGACCCAGAAAAACAAACATGGCATGTCCTCATAAGTGGGTGTAAAGAATAATCACACTGTGATCTACAAACCCAGAAAAGCTAATTAACAAGGAGGGTTTATGGTGGTGAATGAGTGAATCTCCCTGGAAAGGGAAAATAGAATAGATTTTGCTGGTGGTCTGAGGTCAGGTGGGGATGAGAGCAGGAGAGATTAGCTTGGGGTGGGAGGGACAAAAGGAAGAGATTACTAGACTAGGGGGACATTTAGGGAGCCTTGTGGAAATCTAGTACCGTGACCCTATGAGGATGATCCTTTTGAGGAATCCTATTAATAGAGGATATGAAGCCTGAAACACCCATCTTCTGTAACCAGACAAGAATCCCAGTAGTGGGACTGGGACACCAGTGCATCCACAATAACTCCAACCCACATCTGTCCGACCTGCAAGATATGCTGGGAGCAGTGGTGGCTCAGAGCTTGAGGAACTAGACAACCAATTAGTGGTCTGACTTGAGTCTCAAACCAAAACAGGGAGCTCATGCCCAGCACAGCCTGGACACTGGGCCTCACGACATTCTGCTATAGTCAGAGATCAGTGCCTAGCCCAGTTGTCATCTTCCAGCTTCTTCTAGCAGCTGATGGGAGCAGATGCAGAGACCCTCAGTCGAAGAAGCGGAGAAAGGATTGTAGGAGACAGAGGTGTCAAGGATACCAGGAAAACAGCCCACAGAATCAACAAAGCAAGGCTCACTGGGAGTCACAGAGCTAGAATAGTAATCACAGAGCCTGCATAAATCTGCTTTAGGGCTCAAGCACACACGCTGTGGTTGTTTAGCTTGGAATGTTTGTGGGACTCCCAACAGTGAGAGGTATCTCTGACTCCTTCACCTGTGCTTGGGACCCTTTTTCTCCTACTGGATTGCCTCATCCAGCCTTGATATGAAGTTTGTGCTTAATCTTATTGCATCTTGTTATTCCATGTTTGGTTGATATTACTGGGAGGCCTGCTCTTTTCTGAAGGGAAATGGAGAAACAGTAAATCTCAGGAGAAGACATGTGGAAGGTGACTGGGAGGGATTGAGGGAGGGGAGGCTATAGTCAAAATGTATTGTATGAGAGGAGAATAAATAAAAATAAGATTATTATTATTATCATTAGTGTGTATTATGTCGTCTTCGTGTGTGGTGTGTGTGTGTGTGTGTGTGTGTGTGTTAGAGTGATGTGTACTATGGCATCAGAGAACAACTTTGTGGAGTCAGTCTTTCTTTCCTTTAGGTAGGTTCCAGGGATCAAACTCTACAAGGCAAGTTTCTTGACTGATGAGACATTGTTACAGGAAGCCACCAGAGATGACAACTCAGACACAATTTACATCCAACTGAAAGTTTTTATCTCAGCCAGGTAGAGCTGCACTCAGATATTTGAGTGCTAAGTGAAGTGTGGGGTGTCTGGAGCACTGGAGATTTTGAAGGCAGAAACTATATCTAGCGTCCTCCTTGGCAGCTGGACAGGGCTTTGCGGAAACAAGCAGTTAGATAACAAAAGGGATGTGAGGTTACATAACAAGGTTAGTTAGATGGGACATCTTGACTTTGGGGTTCTATAATAGAGTTGGGTAGTTATACAGGATATTCTTCATCAAGAAAATCAAGTCCTAATTAAACCTAAACTGGCCTCAGCAAGAGTAAATACAGGGAAACCTCTGCACTGTTTTGCCCTGTTACAACATCTTGTGGTCTTATATTCCAACTCTAACACAAGGTCTGTTTACCTTTTATACAGTTTGGCATTGCATGAAAGAAATATATACATTCATTACACTTTTCAGTAATTCCACACAGACAACAACAATCCCATAATGCAGTTTGTATCTTTATCGTTTGTATCAGCTTCTTCCTGTCATGGTGACAAGCACCTGAGGACAACTTAAAGGACAAAAGACTTAGTTTTTCTGGGTACAGGAAATCTTGGCCATGTTTGTCTGGTTCCCTTGCTGGGAACTTGAAGCAAGGCTCACTATAACTGCAGGAAACCTCTGTGGAGTGGAATAGCTCACCTTAGGTAAATAGGAAAGAACAGGGGCAAGATACGGCTCCCAATGGTCTGCTTCCTCAAACTATGCCTTGTGAACTGAGGTTTCTAAAATTTCTCTAAGTAGTGCTATGAGCCAGGGACCAAGCTTTCAATACAGGAGTCTAGGGGAAATTCATTATTCAAGTCATAACGTCCTCTTAGCTCTATGGAATTTTGGTACCAGTTCTATAATTTACATTCTCATTGGCTTGGTCTGAGTTCACAGTTGCAATTAAATAAATAAATAAATAAATAAATAAATAAATAAATAAATAAATAAATAAAAAACCAACTCTGCATCTGAACTAAGCAGAAACAAATTACTAACAGGAATCATTCCCAGACTATTAGGAGAGCTGAGACAGGCTCTGTAATGACTGAACTAACCACAACACATAGATGGGATTCTAAAGGGTTTTTCTTCCTCTGCCTCTTCCTCTGTTATACTCTGACCTCTACGCATACACCATCATTCACACATACACACACATAAACATACATACACACATATATTATACACATATACACAGGCACACATACCCTCACACATGTGTACAAGCAACTTTCTCCTGTTTCCATTGGAGTCACGGGATTGTTTTATTTTGTTATTTGTTTTTTTTTTTTAATGAAGTCCCTAATAGTGTTACTTCTCTACATAAAATTTCTCAGTGAACACAGAACTCATCCAGTGCAGAGACTTATTACCATCTATGGGTCTCTTTCTGCTATGGCTCTGCCACAGGTCGCTAGCGGCATCTCTTTCCCTGATGTGGACACTTTATTCTCACCACTGTAATTGTGTGAATTCAGCACTCTTCTTACATAGTCTGTTCTATTTGCATGAAATGTCTTCCTTTTCTAGCTAATTCTTCAGTTAGCTTTGATATTAATAGGTCTTCCCTCAGATTCCCAGCCCCTGGTATGTGACTGGGCATGTAAGCAGCTGACTTCCTATAATATTGTGCATTTTAATTCATAGAATTCAGTTAATGCAACCACTGTTTTCCTCACTTGTTTTTCAATCTTCCACAATAGACTGTAACTGATTATAATCTATCTCAATAGCCCAGAACGTTCCACAATGCCTAACAAGTAATAATATTTTTAAGTAAATTGAACTGGGGAGGAAAAACAAATGTGAGGAGCATGGAGACTAATATTGTGAAAATGCACATCAGTAATGAATTGAAAGTAAGCAATAGCTTTGAATGGAAATTGCATGTGCATATTAGTGGCAATATTGTTATGAGGTACCTGAAGAACAAATCACCGGAGAGGTCTGAACCCGGCAGATTATATGGAGCCTTTATTCACCGTTTGCAAGGCTGTTCCAGGCAGTGTATGGAAAACAGCCATAATCCCAAATTTGTTTTTGAGTTGTTTGAGGGTTTTTTTTGTTTTGTTTTTTGTTTTTTAAACAAAAGCCCTCAATTGTGAAGCAGACAGAAAGGAAACTGTGAACATCTGTATCAAGCAAATGTTGTTTATAGATGTAGAGAGATAGCAGTTTGTGGTGAGGTGGTGCTCATGTATAGGAGTTTAGGGCTGGTTATATAAGCAATGAATTTATCTCCGGTCTGTGTAAACAGAAACCAATTTATTCTAGGAACTTGTGGCTTGCTACATGACCCATAAATTAGTTTACCCAACATGGTTTTAGAACCTAAAATATTCTCTTTTTTTTTTTTTTTTTTTTTTTTTTTTGATTTTTCGAGACAGGATTTCTCTATATAGCCCTGGCTGTCCCGGAACTCACTTTGCACACCAGGCCTTCCTGGAACTCAGAAATCCACCTGCCTCTGCCTCCTGAGTGCTGGGATTAAAGGCATGCACAACTTAAAGTATTCTTAAGAATGTTTTAACAAAGCCACAGCAGCAGCGGTCGCCATCTTGGTCCGGGACCCGCCGAACTTAGGAAATTAGTCTGAACAGGTGAGAGGGTGCGCCAGAGAACCTGACAGCCTCTGGAACAGGCAGAAGCACAGAGGGGCTGAGGCAGCACCCTGTGTGGGCCGGGGACAGCCGGCCACCTTCCCGACCGGAGGACAGGTGCCCGCCCGGCTGGGGAGGCGACCTAAGCCACAGCAGCAGCGGTCGCCATCTTGGTCCGGGACCAGCCGAACTTAGGAAATTAGTCTGAACAGGTGAGAGGGTGCGCCAGAGAACCTGACAGCTTCTGGAACAGGCAGAAGCACAGAGGCGCTGAGGCAGCACCCTGTGTGGGCCGGGGACAGCCGGCCACCTTCCGGACCGGAGGACAGGTGCCCACCCGGCTGGGGAGGCGGCCTAAGCCACAGCAGCAGCGGTCGCCATCTTGGTCCCGGGACTCCAAGGAACTTAGGAATTTAGTCTGCTTAGGTGAGAGTCTGTACCACCTGGGAACTGCCAAAGCAACACACTGTCTGAGAAAGGTCCTGTTTTGGGCCTTCTTCTTCGGCCAGGAGGAGGTCCAAATACAAGATATCTGCGCACCTTCCCTGTAAGAGAGCTTGCCAGCAGAGAGTGCTCTGAGCACTGAAACTCAGAGGAGAGAATCTGTCTCCCAGGTCTGCTGATAGACGGTAACAGAATCACCAGAAGAACAATCTCTAAACAGAGTCAACTATAACTACTAACTCCAGAGATTACCAGATGGCGAAAGGTAAACGGAGGAATCTTACTAACAGGAACCAAGACCACTCACCATCACCAGAACCCAGCACACCCACTTCGCCCAGTCCAGGGAACCCCAACACACCTGAGAACCTAGACCTAGATTTAAAAGCATATCTCATGATGATGGTAGAGGACATCAAGAAGGACTTTAATAAATCACTTAAAGAAATACAGGAGAACACTGCTAAAGAGTTACAAGTCCTTAAAGAAAAACAGGAAAACACAATCAAACAGGTAGAAGTCCTTACAGAAAAAGAGGAAAAAACATACAAACAGGTGATGGAAATGAACAAAACCATACTAGACCTAAAAAGGGAAGTAGACACAATAAAGAAAACTCAAAGCGAGGCAACACTAGAGATAGAAACCCTAGGAAAGAAATCTGGAACCATAGATTTGAGCATCAGCAACAGAATACAAGAGATGGAAGAGAGAATCTCAGGTGCAGAAGATTCCATAGAGAACATCGGCACAACAATCAAAGAAAATGGAAAATGCAAAAAGATCCTAACTCAAAATATCCAAGAAATCCAGGACACAATAAGAAGACCAAACGTACGGATAATAGGAGTGGATGAGAATGAAGATTTTCAACTCAAAGGTCCAGCAAACATCTTCAACAAAATTATTGAAGAAAACTTCCCAAATCTAAAGAATGAGATGCATATGAACATACAAGAAGCCTACAGAACTCCAAATAGACTGGACCAGAAAAGAAATTCCTCCCGACACATAATAATCAGAACATCAAATGCACTAAATAAAGATAGAATACTAAAAGCAGTAAGGGAAAAAGGTCAAGTAACATATAAAGGCAAGCCTATCAGAATTACACCAGATTTTTCACCAGAGACTATGAAAGCCAGAAGAGCCTGGACAGATGTTATACAGACACTAAGAGAACACAAACTGCAGCCCAGGCTACTATACCCAGCCAAACTCTCAATTATCATAGAGGGAGAAACCAAAGTATTCCACGACAAAACCAAATTCACGCATTATCTCTCCACGAATCCAGCCCTTCAAAGGATAATAACAGAAAAAAACCAATACAAGAACGGGAACAACGCCCTAGAAAAAACAAGAAGGTAATCCCTCAACAAACCTAAAAGAAGACAGCCACAAGAACAGAATGCCACCTTTAACAACTAAAATAACAGGAAGCAACAATTACTTTTCCTTAATATCTCTTAACATCAATGGTCTCAACTCGCCAATAAAAAGACATAGACTAACAAACTGGCTACACAAACAAGACCCAACATTTTGCTGCTTACAGGAAACTCATCTCAGAGAAAAAGATAGACACTACCTCAGAATGAAAGGCTGGAAAACAATTTTCCAAGCAAATGGTATGAAGAAACAAGCAGGAGTAGCCATCCTAATATCTGATAAGATTGACTTCCAACCCAAAGTCATCAAAAAAGACAAGGAGGGACACTTCATTCTCATCAAAGGTAAAATCCTCCAAGAGGAACTCTCAATTCTGAATATCTATGCTCCAAATACAAGAGCAGCCACATTCACTAAAGAAACTTTAGTAAAGCTCAAAGCACACATTGCGCCTCACACAATAATAGTGGGAGACTTCAACACACCACTTTCACCAATGGACAGATCATGGAAACAGAAACTAAACAGGGACACACTGAAACTAACAGAAGTGATGAAACAAATGGATCTGACAGATATCTACAGAACATTTTATCCTAAAACAAAAGGATATACCTTCTTCTCAGCACCTCATGGTACCTTCTCCAAAATTGACCACATAATAGGTCACAAATCAGGCCTCAACAGATTCAAAAATATTGAAATTGTCCCATGTATCCTATCAGATCACCATGCACTAAGGCTGATCTTCAATAACAAAATAAATAACAGAAAGCCAACATTCACATGGAAACTGAACAACACTCTTCTCAATGATACCTTGGTCAAGGAAGGAATAAAGAAAGAAATTAAAGACTTTTTAGAGTTTAATGAAAATGAAGCCACAACGTACCCAAACCTTTGGGACACAATGAAAGCATTTCTAAGAGGGAAACTCATAGCTATGAGTGCCTTCAAGAAAAAACGGGAGAGAGCACATACTAGCAGCTTGACAACACATCTAAAAGCTCTAGAAAAAAAGGAAGCAAATTCACCCAAGAGGAGTAGACGGCAGGAAATAATCAAACTCAGGGGTGAAATCAACCAAGTGGAAACAAGAAGAACTATTCAAAGAATTAACCAAACGAGGAGTTGGTTCTTTGAGAAAATCAACAAGATAGATAAACCCTTAGCTAGACTCACTAGAGGGCACAGAGACAAAATCCTAATTAACAAAATCAGAAATGAAAAGGGAGACATAACAACAGATCCTGAAGAAATCCAAAACACAATCAGATCCTTCTACAAAAGGCTATACTAAACAAAACTGGAAAACCTGGACGAAATGGACAAATTTCTGGACAGATACCAGGTACCAAAGTTGAATCAGGATCAAGTTGACCTTCTAAACAGTCCCATATCCCCTAAAGAAATAGAAGCAGTTATTAATAGTCTCCCAGCCAAAAAAAGCCCAGGACCAGACGGGTTTAGTGCAGAGTTCTATCAGACCTTCAAAGAAGATCTAACTCCAGTTCTGCACAAACTTTTTCACAAGATAGAAGTAGAAGGTATTCTACCCAACTCATTTTATGAAGCCACTATTACTCTGATACCTAAACCACAGAAAGATCCAACAAAGATAGAGAACTTCAGACCAATTTCTCTTATGAACATCGATGCAAAAATTCTTAATAAAATTCTCGCTAACCGAATCCAAGAACACATTAAAGCAATCATCCATCCTGACCAAGTAGGTTTTATTCCAGGGATGCAGGGATGGTTTAATATACGAAAATCCATCAATGTAATCCATTATATAAACAAACTCAAAGACAAAAACCACATGATCATCTCGTTAGATGCAGAAAAAGCATTTGACAAGATCCAACACCCATTCATGATAAAAGTTCTGGAAAGATCAGGAATTCAAGGCCAATACCTAAACATGATAAAAGCAATCTACAGCAAACCAGTAGCCAACATCAAAGTAAATGGAGAGAAGCTGGAAGCAATCCCACTAAAATCAGGGACTAGACAAGGCTGCCCACTTTCTCCCTACCTTTTCAACATAGTACTTGAAGTATTAGCCAGAGCAATTCGACAACAAAAGGAGATCAAGGGGATACAAATTGGAAAAGAGGAAGTCAAAATATCACTTTTTGCAGATGATATGATAGTATATATAAGTGACCCTAAAAATTCCACCAGAGAACTCCTAAACCTGATAAACTGCTTCGGTGAAGTAGCTGGATATAAAATTAACTCAAACAAGTCAATGGCCTTTCTCTACACAAAGAATAAACAGACTGAGAAAGAAATTAGGGAAACAACACCCTTCTCAATAGCCAAAAATAATATAAAATATCTCGGCGTGACTCTAACGAAGGAAGTGAAAGATCTGTATGATAAAAACTTCAAATCCCTGAAGAAAGAAATTAAAGAAGATCTCAGAAGATGGAAAGATCTCCCATGCTCATGGATTGGCAGGACCAACATTGTAAAAATGGCTATCTTGCCAAAAGCAATCTATAGATTCAATGCAATCCCCATTAAAATTCCAACTCAATTCTTCAACGAATTAGAAGGAGCAATTTGCAAATTCATCTGGAATAACAAAAAACCGAGGATAGCAAAAACTCTTCTCAAGGATAAAAGAACCTCTGGTGGAATCACCATGCCTGACCTAAAGCTTTACTACAGAGCAATTGTGATAAAAACTGCATGGTACTGGTATAGAGACAGACAAGTGGACCAATGGAATAGAATTGAAGACCCAGAAATGAACCCACACACCTATGGTCACTTGATCTTCGACAAGGGAGCCAAAACCATTCAGTGGAAGAAAGACAGCATTTTCAACAATTGGTGCTGGCACAACTGGTTGTTATCATGTAGAAGAATGCGAATCGATCCATACTTATCTCCTTGTACTAAGGTCAAATCTAAGTGGATCAAGGAACTTCACATAAAACCAGAGACACTGAAACTTATAGAGGAGAAAGTGGGGAAAAGCCTTGAAGATATGGGCACAGGGGAAAAATTCCTGAACAGAACAGCAATGGCTTGTGCTGTAAGATCGAGAATTGACAAATGGGACCTAATGAAACTCCAAAGTTTCTGCAAGGCAAAAGACACTGTCTATAAGACAAAAAGACCACCAACAGACTGGGAAAGGATCTTTACCTATCCTAAATCAGATAGGGGACTAATATCCAACATATATAAAGAACTCAAGAAGGTGGACCTCAGAAAATCAAATAACCCCCTTAAAAAATGGGGCTCAGAACTGAACAAAGAATTCTCACCTGAGGAATACCGAATGGCAGAGAAGCACCTGAAAAAATGTTCAACATCCTTAATCATCAGGGAAATGCAAATCAAAACAACCCTGAGATTCCACCTCACACCAGTGAGAATGGCTAAGATCAAAAATTCAGGTGACAGCAGATGCTGGCGAGGATGTGGAGAAAGAGGAACACTCCTCCATTGTTGGTGGGATTGCAGGCTTGTACAACCACTCTGGAAATCAGTCTGGCGGTTCCTCAGAAAATTGGACATAGTACTACCGGAGGATCCAGCAATACCTCTCCTGGGCATATATCCAGAAGAAGCCCCAACTGGTAAGAAGGACACATGCTCCACTATGTTCATAGCAGCCTTATTTATAATAGCCAGAAACTGGAAAGAACCCAGATGCCCCTCAACAGAGGAATGGATACAGAAAATGTGGTACATCTACACAATGGAGTACTACTCAGCTATTAAAAAGAATGAATTTATGAAATTCCTAGCCAAATGGATGGACCTGGAGAGCATCATCCTGAGTGAGGTAACACAATCACAAAGGAACTCACACAATATGTACTCACTGATAAGTGGATACTAGCCCAAAACCTAGGATACCCAAGATATAAGATACAATTTCCTAAACACATGAAACTCAAGAAAAATGAAGACTGAAGTGTGGACACTATGCCCCTCCTTAGAAGTGGGAACAAAACACCCATGGAAGGAGTTACAGAAACAAAGTATGGAGCTGAGATGAAAGGATGGACCATGTAGAGACTGCCATATCCAGGGATCCACCCCATAATCAGCTTCCAAATGCTGACACCATTGCATACACTAGCAAGATTTTACTGAAAGGACCCAGATGTAGCTGTCTCTTGTGAGACTATGCCGGGGCCTAGCAAACACAGAAGTGGATGCTCACAGTCAGCTAATGGATGGATCACAGGGCTCCCAATGGAGGAGCTAGAGAAAGTACCCAAGGAGCTAAAGGGATCTTCAACCCTATAGGTGGAACAACATTATGAACTAACCAGTACCCCTGAGCTCTTGACTCTAGCTGCATATGTATCAAAAGATGGCCTAGTCGGCCATCACTGGAAAGAGAGGCCCATTGGACACGCAGACTTTGTGTGCCCCGGTACAGGGGAACGCCAGGGCCAAAGGGGGGGAGTGGGTGGGTAGGGGAGTGGGGGTGGGTGGGTAAGGGGGACTTTTGGTATAGCATTGGAAATGTAAATGAGCTAAATACCTAATTAAAAAAAATGAAAAAAAAAAAAAAAAAAAAAAAAAAAAAAAAAAAAAAGAATGTTTTAACAAGAAACTGTAACTACAATTCAGTAGATTACTACGAATTAGTCAGGCAAATAGAGTATGTGTGAACTGTGTTTTCTTCTTTATTTTGCTGGGCATCAAAAACATTTAGGTCTATTAAAATGTAAATGGAGAAGATTAAGTGGCATATAATTGAATACTGTGATAAAGGGAGGTTCCAAGAACTTGTCTGGGTATAGAGTCATATCACAGTGATTCCACCAAACTACATGGAAGAAACCTTAAAAAGATTTTTATTTCTGGATGTTATGACATTTGCAGAATAAAGGAATAAATTTAAATGTTGAACATTAAACTACTAAATGGCATTTAGAAAGCTTATCAAGCTTCTGGTCCACCCAGCACAAGGGTAGCTGGGATGCGGAGTCGGCTGACACCCGCCAGCTCCCCACAAGACCTGCCACGGGATCTTAAGACCTCTGGTGAGTGGAACACAGCTGCTGCTCCAATCCAATCACACCGGACCTAAGACTGCATTAATTAGGGAAGCAGAAAACCCTGCCTGATCAGGGACACAAGTCCCTTCCGGTCCACACCAGCACAGGGGTACCTTGGGCGTGAAGTCTGTGGACACCTGTAAGATATACACAAGACCCTCCACAGGATCTTAAGACCTCTGTGAGTGGATCACAACTTCTGCCAGGAGACCGGATCGAACACCAGATATCTGGGCACCTTCCCTGCAAGAGGAGAGCCTACCTGCAGAGAATACTCTGAACACTGAAACTCAGTAGGGAACTAGTCTCCCAGGTCTGCTGATAGAGGCTAACATAAACACCTGAGGAACAAGATCTAAGCAGAGACAACTACAACGACTAACTCCAGAGATTAAGGATGGTGAAAGCCAAATGTAAGAATCTTACTAACAGAAACCAAGACCACTCACCATCATCAGAACACAGCACTCCCACCCCACCCAGTCCTGGGCACCCCAACACACCCAAAAACTAGACCCGGATTTAAAAGCATATCTCATGATGATGGTAGAGGACATCAAGAAGGACTTTAATAACTCACTTAAAGAAATACAGGAGAACACTGCTAAACAGGTAGAAGACCTTAAAGAGGAAGCACAAAAATCCCTGAAAGTATGGCAAGAAAACACAACCAAACAGGTGATGGAATTGAATAAAACCATCCAAGACCTAAAAAGGGAAGTAGACACAATAAAGAAAACCCAAAGTGAGACAACACTGGAGATAGAAAACCTAGGAAAGAAATCTGAAACCATAGATGCGAGCATCAACAATAGAATACAAGACATGGAAGAGATAATCTCAGGTGCAGAAGATTCCATAGAGAACATCGGCACAACAATCAAAGAAAATACAAAATGCAAAAAAACCTAACTCAAAACATCCAGGAAATCCAGGACACAATGAGAAGACCAAACCTACAGATAATAGGAGTAGATGAGAATGAAGATTTTCAACTTAAAGGGCCAGCAAATATCTTCAACAAAATTATAGAAGAAAACTTCCCAGACCTAAAGAAAGAGATGCCCATGATCATACAAGAAGCATACAGAACTCCAAATAGACTGGACCAGAAATGAAATTCCTCCTGACACATAAAAATCAGAACAGCAAATACACTAAATAAAGATAGAATATTAAAAGCAGTAAGGGAGAAAGGTCAAGTAACATATAACGGCATGCCTATCAGAATTACACCAGACTTTTCACCAGAGACTATGAAAGCCAGAAGAGCCTGGACAGATGTTATACAGACACTAAGAGAACACAAATGCCAGCCCAGGCTACTATACCCAGCCAAACTCTCAATTGCCATAGATGGAGAAACCAAAGTTCTCCATGACAAAACCAAATTCACACATTCTCTTTCCAAGAATCCAGCCCTTCAAAGGATAATAACAGAAAAAAACCAATACAAGGATGGAAACCATGCCCTAGAAAAAGCAAGAAAGAAATCCCTCAACAAACCAAAAAGAAAACAGCCAAAAGAGCAGAATGCCAACTCTAAAAACAAAAATAATAGGAATCAACAATTACTTTTCCTTAATATCTCTTAATATCAATGGACTCGATTCCCCAATTAAAAGACATAGACTAACAGACTGGCTACACAAACAGGACCCAACATTCTGCTGCTTACAGGAAACCCATCTCAGGGGAAAAAACAGACACTACCTCAGAGTGAAAGGCTGGAAAACAATTTTACAAGCAAATGGTCTGGAGAAACAAGCTGGAGAAGCCATTATAATATCGAATAAAATCGACTTCCAACCCAAAGTTATCAAAAAAGACAAGGAGGGACACTTCATACTCATCAAAGGTAAAATCCTCCAAGAGGAACTCTCAATTCTGAATATCTATGCTCCAAATGCAAGGGCAGCCACATTCATTAAGAAAGCTTTAGTGAAGCTCAAAAAACATATTGAAACTCACACAAAATAGTGGGAGACTTCAACACACCACTTTCATCAGTGGACAGATTGTGGAAACAAAAACTAAACAGGGACACACTGAAACTAACAGAAGTGATGAAACAAATGGATCTGACAGATATCTACAGAACATTTTATCCTAAAACAAAAGGATATACCTTCTTCTCAGCACCTCATGGGACCTTCTCCAAAATTGACCATATAATTGGTCACAAAACAGGCCTCAACAGATACCAAACTATTGAAATCACATCATGCATCCTATCAGACCACCATGGAATAAGGCTGATCTTCAATAACAACATAAATAATGGAAAGCCAACATTCATGTGGAAAATGAACAACACTCTTCTCAATGATACCTTGGTCAAGGAAGGAATAAAGAAAGAAATTAAAGACTTTTTAGAGTTTAATGAAAATGAAGCCACAACATACCCAAACGTATGGGACACAATGAAAGCATTTCTAAGAGGGAAACTCATAGCTCTGAGAGCCTCCAAAAAGAAACTAGAAAGAGCACACACTAGCAGCTTGATAACATACCTAAAAGCTCTAGAAAATTCACCCAAGAGGAGTAAACGGCAGAAAATAATCAAACTCAGGGGCGAAATGAACCAAGTGGAAACAAGAATAACTATTTAAAGAATCAACCAAACAAGGAGCCGGTTCTTTGAGAAAATGAACAAGATAGATAAACCCTTAGCCAGACTCACTAGAGGGCACAGGAACAGCATCCTAATTAACAAAATCAGAAATGAAAAGGGAGACATACCAATAAAACCTGAAGAAATCCCAAAACACCATCAGATCCTTCTACAAAAGGCTATACTCAACAAAACTGGAAAACCTGGATGAAATGGATAAATTTCTAGACAGATACCAGGTACCAAAGTTAAAACAGGATCAAGTTAATGATCTAAACAGTCCCATATCCCCTAAAGAAATAGAAGCAGTCATTAATGGTCTCCCAAACAAAAAAAGCCCAGGACCAAAGGTGTTTAGTGCAGATTTCTATCAGACCTTCAAAGAAGATCTAATCCCAGTTCTGCACAAACTATTCCACAAAATAGAAGTAGAAGGTACTCTACGCAACTCATTCTATGAAGCCACAATGACTCTGATACCTGAACCACAGAAAGATCCAACAAAGACAGAGAACTTCAGACCAATTTCCCTTATGAATATCGATGCAAAAATCCTCAATAAAATTCTCGCTAACCGAATCCAAAAACACATACATCAAAACAATCATCCATCCTGACCAAGTAGGTTTTATTCCAGGGATGCAGGGATGGTTTAATATATGAAAATCCATCACGTAATCCATTATATAAACAAACCCAAAGACAAAAACCACATGATCATCTCCTTAGATGCAGAGAAAGCATTTGACAAAATCCAACATCCATTCATGATAAAAGTCTTGGAAAGATCAAGAATTCAAGGCCAATACCTAAACATGATAAAAGCAATCTACAGCAAACCAGTAGCCAACATCAAAGTAAATTATGAATAGCTGGAAGCAATCCTACTAAAATCAGGGACTAGACAAGGCTCCCACTTTCTCCCTACCTATTCAAAATTGTACTTGAAGTCCTAGCCCGAGCAATTAGACAACAAAAGGAGATCAAGGGGATACAAATGGAAAAGAAGAAGTCAAAATATCACTTTTTGCAGATGATATGATAGTATATATAAGTGACCCTAAAAATTCCACCAGAGAACTCCGAAACCTGATAAACCACTTTGGTGAAGTAGCTGGATATAAATTAACTCAAGCAAGTCAATGGCCTTTCTCTACACAAAGAATAAACAGGCTGAGAAAGAAATTAGGGAAACAACACCCTTCTCAATAGTCACAAATATTATAAAATACATTGGCTTGACTCTAACTAAGGAAGTGAAAGATCTGTATGACAAGAACTTCAAGTCTCTGAAGAAAGAAATTAAAGAAGTTCTCAGAAGATGGAAAAAATCTCCCACGCTCATGGATCAACATTGAAAAAATGGCTGTCTTGCCAAAAGCAATCTACAGATTCAATGCAATCCCCATCAAAATTCCAACTCAATTCTTCAACGAATTAGAAAGAACAATCTGCAAATTCATCTGGAATAACAATAAACCTAGGATAGCAAAAACTCTTCTCAAGGATAAAAGAACCTCTGGTGGAATCACCATCCCTGTCCTAAAGCTTTACTACAGAGCAATTGTGATAAAAATGGCATGGTACTGGTATAACAACAGAAAAGTAGAAAAATGGAATAGAATTGAAGACCCAGAAATGAACCCACACACCTAAGGTCACTTGATCTTCGACAAGGGAGCTAAAACCATCCAGTGGAAAAAAGACAGCATTTTCAACAAATGGTGCTGGCACAACTGGTGGTTATCATGTAGAAGAATGCTAATTGATCCATTCGTATCTCCTTGTACTAAGGTCAAATCTAAGTGGATCAAGGGACTCCACATAAAACCAGAGACACTGAAACTTATAGAGGAGAAAGTGGGGAAAAGCCTCGAAGATATGGGCACAAGGGAAAAATTCCTGAACAGAACAGCAATGGCTTGTGCTGTAAGATCGAGAAGTGACAAATGGGACCTCATGAAACTCCAAAGCTTCTGTAAGGCAAAAGAAACCGTCAATAAGACAAAAAGACCACCAAAAGATTGGGAAAGGATCTTTACCTATCCTAAATCAGATAGGGGACTAATATCCAACATATATAAAGAACTCAAGAAGGTGGACTCTAGAAAAATCAAATAACCCCATTAAAAAATGGGGCTCAGAGCTAAACAAAGAATTCTCACCTGAGGATACCGAATGGCTGAGAAACACCTAAAAAAATGTTCAGCATCCTTAATCATCAGGGATATGCAAATCAAAACAACCCTGAGATTTAAGCCGGGCGTGGTGGTGCACGCCTTTAATCCCAGCACTCCGGAGGCAGAGGCAGGTGAATTTCTGAGTTCGAGGCCAGCCTGGTCTACAAAGTGAGTTCCAGGACAGCCAGGGCTATACGGAGAAACTCTGTCAGGAAAAACAAAAACAATCAAACAACCCTGAGATTCCATATCAGACCAGTCAGAATGGCTAAGATCAAAAATCAGGTGACAGCAGATGCTGGCGAGGATGTGGAAAAAGAGGAACACTCCTCCACTCTTGGTGAGATTGCAAGCTTGTACAACCACTCTGGAAATCAGTCTGGCGGTTCCTCAGAAAATTGGACATGGTACTACCGGAGGATCCCACAATACCCTTCCTGGGCATATATCCAGAAGATGTTCCAACTAGTAAGACAGAAACATGCTCCACTATGTTCATAGCAGCCTTATTTATTATAGCCAGAAGCTGGAAAGAACCCAGATGCCCCTCAACAGAGGAATGGATACAGAAAATGTGGTACATTTACACAATGGAGTACTACTCAGCTATTAAAAAGAATAAATTTATGAAATTCCTAGGCAAATGGATGGACCTGGAGGGCATCATCCTGAGTGTGGTAACCCAATCACAAAGGAACTCACACAATATGTACTCACTGATAAGTGGATATTAGTCCAGAAACTTAGAATACCCAAGATATAAGATACTTTTGCTAAATGCATGAAACTCAAGAAGAACGAAGACCAAAGTGTGGATACTTTGCCCCTTCTTAGAATTGGGAGCAAAACACCCTTGGAAGGAGTTACAGAGACAAAGTTTGGAGCTGTGACGAAAGGATGGACCATCTAGAGACTGCCATATCCAGGGATCCATCCCGTAATCAGCTTCCAAACACTGACACCATTGCATACACTAGCAAGATTTTGCTGAAAGGACCCAGATATAGCTGTCTGTTGTGAGACTATGTCGGGGCCTAGCAAACACAGAAGTGGATGCTCACAGTCAGCTATTGGATGGATCACAGGGCCCCCAATGGAGGACCTAGAGAAAGTACCCAAGGAGCTAAAGGGATCTGCAACCCTATAGGTGGAACAACATTATGAACTAACCAGTACCCCGGAGCTCTTGACTTAGTTGCATATGTATCAAAAGATGGCCTAGTCGGCCATCACTAGAAAGAGAGGCCCATTGGACTTGCAAACTTTATATGCCCCAGTACAGGGGAACACCAGGGCCAAAAAGGGGGAGTGGGTGGGTAGGGGGGTGGGGGGACGGTATGGGGGACTTTTGGGATAGCATTGGTAATGTAAATGAGGAAAATACCTAATTAAAAAAAAATAACATCATGTCATAACTTGAGATGGCAGAAAACTAATTCAATATGTTGCTAGAGCAGCATTTTCCTCATTAAATAAAATTATGTGAAGAATATTGTATGTAAACTTACTAAATTAGGAATGGGACATCTCAGATATGATTAATCCTAATGTATATAATATAACAGAAAAGACTATGGTCCTTGGAAAGAGGACCTGTGTTATTTGCTTTTTATCTTAGTCTTATGGCTTTGGATAAAGCACCCTTTGTAAATTTTAAGTTCTTTTATATAATATGTCAACAATATCTAAACAATTTCCCGAACTAAGATGGCCAAATGAAATAATATAAAATTTCCCAGTAAATAGTTAAGCTTTATAAAAGTTTTATTTGTAATATATTTTCAAGAACATTCATGACATGTAAAATATGATAGATTTAATAAATAATATCCTGCAAGTAAAAAAAAAAAAAGAAAGAAAGCTTATCAAAAATCAGTAATGCTGTTTCATCTCTTTGCTTCACCGAGGAAACCAAGGCACACACATGTTATTTCCACAACACCATGTGGATAAAGTCCAAATTGATAATACCGGCATGTTATTACTGCCTTCTTCTTTGGATGGCATAGCCTATTGCGACACAAGCATAATAAGGCTTCATAAAAAAAGTATGGAACAAAAACAAAATAAAGGATTAAAGGTCACTCTATTTCTGGGGATTTAATTTAATTTAACATGAACTCATACACTTAGCCCATACTACTCTCAGTGGATTTTCTGAGATCTTGTTCAAAATGACTTGGTATTCAATTTATAAAAACAAAATAAAAACGTAAAAGGATAAGGAGAAATAATGCATGAGGAAGGAAACATAAAATTTTATCAGGATTGAATATGACTTTTGGTAAACGTAATTGTAAAAGAATTGAATTACAGTTTAGTAATATATCATTTTATTAGGCTATGTGCACTGTGGCTCAAAGGAAACAAGAAAGGCTCTCAATTTTGGTAAAGGCTATCCGTCAATCTTCTTTGCTTCAAGAAATATTTTTACAACATAGAGAAATCAGCCTTGAATCTCCAAGAAACTCTCTGGCTAGGTTACTTAATGCTAGAAGGTCCTATGCAGGCTCCTGAGAGAGAAAAGACATCACTGGTCTTGCCCAACATGGGACCTTGCATACTACAATACCAAACTGCTTAGCAGAGATACCCACAGATGCAACAGTGACATAACTGTTATGGGAGTAACCAGTGCCTCTCTGAGTAGCTACAAGGCCTGAACCGTAGGAAGAATTTAATACTGGTTACTATCACCTGGTCAAAGTGGGTGAGCACCCTCACAGAAGCAGGGGAAGGGGGAATGGGATAAGGGGTTTTTGGAAGGGAAACCAGGAAAGATAATGTTTAAAATGTAAATAAATAAAATATCCAATATTTTTTAAAAGCCCATTACTGAAAGCTCTGGGGGGTAACCTACAGTTGTTGTTCTGCTAAATTGTCACACTGTATTCTAACCATTTATGTTTGTACCTATAGATTTGTGCTGTCAACCTTTGTTAGAGAAATCCTTTTTTTTTTCCCACCCATGATCAAAGTGCTAAGAATAAGTAACTTTGAGTTTATAGATGAATCTCCTAAATCAACTTTTCCTTTCCAGAGCTTAGGGAACATCATGGAAAAGGGGCGGGGGGGAAGAATGTAAAAACTGACAGAAAGAGAAAGCTTTGGCAGAGCTGTTGCACACATCAACTCACAGCAGGTATGGTTACCTGCACAAAATTTCCATGAGATCGAGCCTGTCAACATTCCATCATGGTTCAGAGTAGAGTCCCTGGAGAAAGACTGTTGGCAGTTGATAGTTAATGAGAGAGAAAGTCACTCTTCTTTAGGGACATGGCTTGCTGATAGGTTTCCCATGCTTATATGGGAAGCACTAATTGGACTCAGGGATTATTAATAACAAAACATCAAGTTGGGAGGAATTTGGGGTCGGGGCACAGGGAGAAATTGGATAGAGGTAGCAGTGGATAGATATAATCAATATACATTATATGAATAAATGTATCCAATGTTTTAGATTTATTGATGACATTACTTAAAAATAATTTTACAAGGCCACTAAATAAAAGCATTTTAATTATATGTAGTATATAATATTTTGCTTCTTAATAAAACCCCTTGTGAAGTGTCACCAATAAATCTAAAATATTAGATAAGATCTAGAATGTTTAGAGAAATAAATTTTGTCAAAACAACAATAAACCATTATAACATGAGACTACACTGAGGATTGAGGATGTCAATATCTTCTGGTTTGTTTGTTTGTTTGGTTGGTTGGTTGGTTGGTTGGTTGGTTGGTTGGTTGGTTTTCTTTTCTCTATTTCCCACAAGTTAAAGTTATCTAGAAAGGGAACCTCCACTGAGAAAATGCCTTCATCAGATTGCCTGTAGGGCTTTCTTAGTTAGTAATGATATCGGAAAGCCAGCTCACTGTGGGTGGTGCCATCCCTGGGCAGGAGTCCTGGGTGTGTAAGAAAGAAAGCTGAGCAAACACCAGTGAGAAAACCAGTGAGCAGTGTTCCCACATGGCTTGTGACTCAGTTCTGCCCTCCAGGTTCCTGCCTAACCTCCCTCAGTCACAGAATGCAAGCCAAGCTCTATAAGCTCAAATAAACCCTTTCCTCCCCAGTCTGCTCTTAATCATGGAGTTTACCACAGCAGTAGAAACCCTAAGACAGTAAAGTCTTCCCACAAGTAAAACACAGACAGGCAATACCAGATCATCTAACCTGATACAAAACTAATTTACATCAGGTTTGGGTAAAATTCATGCCAAAAGCAAGATAAGAGTAATAGAATATATGAAAGTAAGATACAAGTATAAAAATACTAAGCAAAAAAAAAAAAAAAGTAGACGATTCACTCACAATGAACAAGTCCAAGATTACAGTAAAAATATGTAACATCAGAAAATTGACTCCTGTTATTTACCACATTAGTAAAGTTGGGGTGTGCGTCATATATTCATCTTGGCAGCATTGTGTGTGCCCAGTGAAACTCAACAGCATATCCCTGATAAAGCTCCAAGCTCTCAGGAAAAGGCAACTTCAACATCAGAAGCTTATGCAAGACAGCACAGTGACAGCCATCTACCTGCTGATTCAATATCAACTGTAGGAACTTCACCATCCTTCCTAATTGATTCCCCTATGATAGTGCTAGCCAGCAAAAATCATTTTAAATAAGAGAGAAATAGTGTCATAAGAATTGAAAAAGAATAAACTAAACATGAAAGAGATGTTGTCTACCCAGGAAATCTGTGCACACTCCTAACAGTTGTCAGTGAGGAAAGACATTAGAATCTGAAGAGTAAAGAATAGTCACCCAAAAGAAAGGGTCACACATTGAGGTGTGTGATTAACTCAGAGAACTGAGTTTTAAATATGTAGCTAAGTTATTAGAATAAAGCAACCAGCTAGAATAGAACATTTAAACTCAATCCCACACATGCATTGTCGGGAAAAGTCACAATGCCACATGCTGTCTCCAGGATCACACTAGTGCAACTAACCTGTAGAGAATGGAAATTAAGATGCAGCCCTTACCTCAGCATCCACCAAGCTCAGGAATGGTTTCTGATTAGCCAATGGAAGTGACTATCTGGGGACCCTAATTGGCTTGTGTTGGCTCTTGGCTGTCCTGGTGAGCATTTCTAATTTAACTGATCAAACATTTCTTCCAGAAGGCAGCCACATCCATATATACCAAGTAGAAGAAATTGCCTTAGTGTAGATATTTTTGGCTTCACACATACTTTGATGATAATCATTCACTTAAACTTTTAATAAAATATTTATTATCTGCAAGCCCTTTTCCCCAGATTCCAAGATGCTTAGGCTAATTAAGAACAGAAACTAAAAAATAAATAAATTTAATAGTATTATATCTCAAATAGACTATAGGAGCAAAGCCTCAGCCTTAAAGCTTAATTTCCTAAGGAAATCATGCATTCATGGGAAGTTATGCATCTTAAAAGCTGTAAAACAGTAAAAGTGAATTTTAAAAACCACTATCTTGTGATAAATCAGCATGCCAGACTATATCTATCTATCTAGCTAGCTAGCTAGCTATCTGTGCTAGTGTCCATTGTTGTAGACTGGTATATCAAAAACTGTATCTTTTATTTATTACAGAGTGGGTTTTTTCCCAAACTATGATAGGGTTTTCACAGGAAAATTACCAATAAGTAGACATACAGATACAGACACAGACACCGACCCACGGAAGGGCGGGTGTCTTATAAGGCATTAGCTTTTCAGTAGGGCAGCCCAGCAAGCCGTGATTTGAGTCAGATTGATTTGGGGCCCTTGAATCACAGGACAGCAGGGGTGCTCAGGTAGAGTTTCTCTGTGAACCTCTGAAAATTTACTGCCCAAAACCTCTTTGTTCTGTTCAGGCCCAACCCTGTGGTAAAAATTATGAGGATATAACAAGCAACTTTTCTCTAAGCTTTTAAAAATGCTACACAGCACCATTTAGAGCTGCATCTGATTAAGCAGCTAGTGCCATGGCCTAGGTAGCTTGACACACAAAGTTAATCACCATGGGAACTCTCGAATTGGAACCCTTGGCTACATCTCTAAGGCCCTGTCAATCTTCATAGCATTTAGTAAGTGACACAAATTGATCTTTACAGAAAGGAATTATGTTTTCCTTTAAGTGAAGACCTGACAGCTTGTCAATACTCATCCATCCGTGGTATCATTCTACCAACTGGTGTTAACTGCTATAGTGCCTGATCATAAACCCTTCCTTATCTGATGTTTGTATGTGTGAACACTGACACTTTAAAAAAAGCTGATAGTGCTTTAAGTTGTCATTGAAATGAGTTTGAAGACTCTTGTTTACATGTTTAACATGAGAGTGAAGAAATGTTATTATACATGTAATAGCAGAAGTTGAATCAAGTTTCCAACTAGATTGATAGCAATATTACATAATCAATATATAATATTAATATAATACCGAGTATAAACTGTGTCAATAATATATATTCCTTTTCTAGGCTTGTACAGATAGTCCTCAATTGTGCAGGTTGTTTCGTTACTTTGTTGACTGTTTGAACATCTTAATTTAAAATAGCAGACATCTTGTGAGCAGTAAAGGGCACACACTGATCTTGCAGATAGAATTTTTAGTCTCAGTACCCTCATTGAGTGACTCATAACCACCGGTATCATCACCACACTGAGTGACTCACAGTCACCTGTAACATCACCACACTGAGAGACTCACAATGACCTATAACTTCACCTCTGGGAAAATCCTATGTCTCTGGCCTCCACTGTCACCTGATCTTCTCTCTCTCTCTCTCCCTCTCCCTCTCCCTCTCTCTCTCTCTCTCTCTCTCTCTCTCTCTCTCTCTCTCTCTCTCTCTCTCTCTCTCTCTCTCTCCCTCTCTCCCTCTCTCCCTCTCTCCCTCTCTCCCTCTCTCCCTCTCTCCCTCTCTCCCTCTCTCCGTCTCTCTCTCATAGTTAAAAATAAAACCAAATCTTTTTCAAAGTTCAAAAAATAACAAGAGATCTCAGCCCAGAGTTCAAGTAGCAGAAATAATTCTCCAGCAGCAGATAAGGCAGGACTTGGACATGTGAAGAGGGCCTCCAAGCTTTGTCTTTTAGGAGAAACAAGATCCCTTCATCATGGAGATGAAAGGTAACTCCCAATGAAAATATGCAGAGAGCTCCATTTGTAGATGTACAGACAAGTGTCAGGGCAGAAAAACATCGTCTAATACTGTGAGTTCTGGGCAGGGTGCTGCTTCTTCGATGTACTGGGTAGGTTTTTGTCAATGCAAACTAACGTCATCCAAGAGGAAGGAACCTCAATTAAAAAAAGGCCCCCCATAAGATCAGGTGATAGACAAGCTTGTAGACATTTTCTTAATTGTGGAAGAATCTAACACATTGTGGACTGTGCCATCCCTAGACTGGTGGCCCTGGGTTCTATAAGAAAACAGAGAAAGCCAAGAAGAGCAACCCAATAAGTAGGACTCTTTTGTGGTCTCTGTATCAGCTCCTGCCTCCAGGTTCCTGCCATGTCTCAGTGCCTGTCCTGACTTCCTTTGATAAGGAACAGTAATATGCAAGTGTAAGCCAAATAAAGCCTTTCCTCTCCAACTTGTTTTGTAGTAATGTTGTTTCATCACAGCAATAGAAACCCACACCAGTCATTGGCCAGTTGCATTATGCCAGTTCAACACAGACTTGTCTACTCAAAAGCTCTCAGGGTAGCCCAGGTCTACCTCAAGCACAAGAAAGCCCATTGCCCCTACTCCTTAATGAAGAGTCCTTTACTTCCAGGGCTTTCAGAGGAAACTTTCAGAAAGAGACAAAACTTTCAGAAAGAGTCAAAAACTGATCAATCCTCTCATGGAGGTGATGGTTCCAGTAAGATCACCCTGGGTAATACAGGGAGAGCCTATCTCAAAAACAAAACAAATTACAACAATATCTATATATTGTTAATCTTTCAGGGGTTTTCAGAATAGTCTCACTGCCATAATTAATGGCATAGAATGAATTAGAATAAGCCTACTCATAGATTGTCTGCCCTCTGCCATGTGGGTCCTTATGTATATTTATCAAATATGGTCTCTCTGGTCTTCTTATTTTCTGAAAATTAGCTGGTCAGCTATCAGAAAGTCTATTTATTTCTGAGGTTCAAAAGCAGCATTTATCCAGACTGAATTTTCAAAAGCAACTGAGTTTTATGCTATTAGTTTTAAAAATAGAAAAAAATGAGATCAGTGTTACATACTTGAGATCTAATGTCTCATGCCTGACCTAAGTCATCATAAACCCTGATCTAACACAGGTCATGGGTCATTTTTTATGCCCCTTATTAAAAATTGAATGGTTGAATAAAAAGAGCTCAAACCCATTATCTCCAACAAAATTATTTTCACCTGGGAATACAGCAGAAGGCATCTCCTATAGGAAGGCCAGGAATGGGTAGATGTGTGTTTAAAGAATAACAAATTATTTGTGAATGATAAAGATTTCTTAATTATGTTTATGAGTCCTAATATTTAATTCTTAAAATCAATGAATAAAACCTTTTTAAAATGATAACAATAAAATATCACAAAATTACCAAATTCAGGATCTTGTGTCCCAGGTCCCTCAGAGACGAGTCTGCGCAGGTAAGCCTGTGGACTGCAGAAGCGACACAGCTTCTGGGACAGGCAGAAGTGGCACAGCTTCTGGGACAGACTCTGTTTCAGGCTCCAGAAATCCGGGCACCTTTCCCACCAGAAGAGACTTGTCTGCCTGGTAGGGCTCTGACTGCCTGAGCAGGTGAGGGAGCCATCTTGTGTCCCGGGTCCCTCAGAGACCAGTCTGCGCAGGTCAGCTCACAGACTGTGGAGGGTGAGCAAGAGGTCTACAGAAGCGACACAGCCTCTGGGACAGACCCCATTTTGGGCTCCAGACATCAGGGGACCTTCCCCACCAGAGGACAGGTGTCTGCCCGTGAGGGATCTGACTGCCAGAATAAGTGAGAGAGCCATCTTGTGTTCTGGTGCCCTCGGAGACTAGTCTGTGCAGGTGAGCATGCAGACTGCAAAGGCAACAGAGCTTCTGGGACAGGCCCTGTTTCAGACCTTCATCTCCAGCCAGGAGGCAGGTCAGAACGCCAGACCTCTGTGCACCTTCACTGCAAGAGGAGAGCTTGCCTGCAGAGAGTACACTGACCACTGAAACTCAAGAGAGAGCTAGTCTCCCAGGTCTGCTGGTAGAGAATAACAGAATCACAGGAGGAACAAGCTCCGACCAAAGACAACTAAAACAACTAAATGCCAGAGATTACCAGATGGTGAAAGGCAAATGTAAGAATCTTACTAACAGAAACCAAGACCACTCACCATCATCAAAACCCAACACTCCAACCTCAGCCAGTCCTGGATACCCCAACACAACCAAAAACAAGACTCAGATTTGAAAGCATATCTCATGATGCTGGTAGAGGACTTTAAGAAAGGTATTAATAACTCACTTAAAGAAATACAGGAGAACACTGCTAAAGAGGTTGAAATCCACACAAGTGCCTTCCGGTCCACACCAGCACCGGGGTTCCTTGCACTCGGAGTCTCCGGACAAGAGCAAGGATCCCCACAGGATCCCCCACAGGATCTTAAGACCTCTGGTGAGTGGATCATAGCGTCTGCTCCAATCCAATCGCACAGGACCTAAGACTGCATTGACTAGGGAACAGAAAACCCAGCCTGATCAGGGTCACAAGTCCCTGCTGGTCCATGCCAGCACCGGGGTTCCTTGCCCGCAGAGTCTCTGGACAACCGCAAGGACCCCCACAGGATCCCCCATGGGATCTTAAGACCTCTGGTGAGTGGAACACAGCGTCTTCTCCAATCCAATCTCACGGGACCTGAGACTGAATTAATTAAGGAAGCAAATAACCTGGCCTGATCAGGGTCCCTTCCGTTCCATGCCAGCACCGAGGTTCCTTGCATGCGGAGTCTCCAGACACCCACAAGGTGCCCCACAGATCCCTCCACGGGATCTTAAGACCTCTGGTGAGTAGAACACAGCGGCTGCTCCAATCCAATCACGCGGGACCTGAGACTGCATTAATTAGGGAAGCAGAAAACCCGGCCTGATCAGGGTCACAAGCCCCTTCCAGTCCACGCCAGCACCAAGGTTCCTTGCGTGCGGAGTCTTTGGACACCTGCAAGGTCCCCCACAGGACCCTCCATGGGATCTTAAGACCTCTGGTGAGTGGAACACAACTTCTGCCAGGAGGCAGGTTCGAACACCAGATATCTGGGCACCTTCCCTGCAAGAGGAGAGCTTGCCTACAGAGAGTACTCTGACCATTGAAACTAAGGAGAGATCTAGTCTCCCAGGTCTGCTGATAGAGGCTAACATAATCACCTGAGAAACAAGCTCTAACCAGAGACAACTATAACAACTAACTCCAGAGATTACCAGATGGCAAAAGGCAAATGTAAGAATCCTACTAACAGAAATCAAAAACACTCACCATCATCAGAACGCAGCACTCCCACCCCACCTAATCCTGGGCACCCCTACACACCTGAAAAGCTAGACCCGGATTTAAAAACATATCTCATTATGACGGTAGAGGACATCAAGAAGGACTTTACTAACTCACTTAAAGAAATACAGGAGAACACTGCTAAACAGGTAGAAGACCTCAAAGAGCAAACACAAAAATCCCTTAAAGAATTGCAGGAAAACACGACCAAACAGGTGATGGAATTGAATAAAACCATCCAAGACCGAAAAAAGGGAAGTAGACACAATAAAAAAAGCCAAAGTGAGGCAACACTGGAGATAGAAACCCTAGGAAAGAAATCTGGAACCATAGATGCGAGCATCAGCAACAGAATACAAGAGATGGAAGAGATAATCTCAGGTGCAGAAGATTCCATAGAGAACATCGGCACAACAGTCAAAGAAAATACAAAACGCAAAAAGATACTAACTCAAAACATCCAGGAAATCCAAGACACAATAAGAAGCCCAAACCTACGGATAATAGGAGTAGATAAGAATGAAGAGTTTCAACTTAAAAGGCCAACAAATATCTTCAACAAAATTATAGAAGAAAACTTCCCAAACCTAAAGAATGACATGCCCATGAACATAAAAGAGGCCTGAAGAACTCCAAATAGACTGGACCAGAAAAATAATTCCTCCAGACACATAATAATCAGAACAACAAATGCACTAAATAAAGATAGAATATTAAAAGCAGTAAGGGAGAAAGGTCAAGTAACATATAAAGGAAGGCCTATCAGAATTACACCAGACTTTTCACCAGAGACTATGAAAGCCAGAAGATCCTGGACAGATGTTATACAGACACTAAGAGAACACAAATGCCAGCCCAGGCTACTATACCCAGCCAAACTCTCAATTATCATAGATGGAGAAACCAAAGTATTCAATGACAAAACCAAATTCACACATTATCTTTCCACAAATCCAGCCCTTCAAAGGATAATAACAGAAAAAAAACAATATAAGGATGGAAATCACGCCCTAGAAAAGCAAGAAGGTAATCCCTCAACAAACCAAAAAGAAGACAGCCACAAGAACAGAATGCCAACTCTAACAACAAAAATAAAAGGAAGCAACAATTACTTTTCCTTAATATCTCTTAATATCAATGGACTCAATTCCCCAATAAAAAGACACAGACTAACAGACTGGCTACACAAACAGAACCCAACATTCTGCTGCTTACAGGAAACCCATCTCAGGGAAAAATACAGACACTACCTCAGAATGAAAGGCTGGAAAACAATTTTCCAAGCAAATTGTCTGAAGAAACAAGCTGGAGTAGCCATCCTAATATCGAATAAAATCGACTTCCAACCCAAAGTTATCAAAAAAGACAAGGAGGGACACTTCATACTCATCAAAGGTAAAATCCTCCAAGAGGAACTCTCAATTCTGAATTTCTATGCTCCAAATGCAAGGGCAGCCACATTCATTAAAGACACTTTAGTAAAGCTCAAAGCACACATTGCAACTCACACAATAATAGTGGGAGACTTCAACACACCACTTTCACCAATGGACAGATCATGGAAACAGAAATTAAACAGGGACACAGTGAAACTAACAGAAGTGATGAAACAAATGGACTTAATAGATATCTACAGAACATTTTATCCTAAAACAAAAGGATATACCTTCTTCTCAGCACCTCATGGTACCTTCTCCAAAATTGACCATATAATTGGTCACAAAACAGGCCTCAACAGATACAAAAATATTGAAATCGCCCCATGCATCCTATCAGACCACCATGGACTAAGGCTGATCTTCAATAACAACATAAATAATGGAAAGCCAACATTCATGTGGAAAATGAACAACACTCTTCTCAATGATACCTTGGTCAAGGAAGGAATAAAGAACGAAATTAAAGACTTTTTAGAGTTTAATGAAAATGAAGCCACAACATACCCAAACCTATGGGACACAATGAAAGCATTTCTAAGAGGGAAACTCATAGCTCTGAGAGCCTCCAAAAAGAAACTAGAGAAAGCACACACTAGCAGCTTGACAACACACCTAAAAGCTCTAGAAAATTCACCCAAGAGGAGTAGACAGCAGGAAATAATCAAACTCAGGGGTGAAATCAACCAAGTGGAAACAAGAAGAACTATTCAAAGAATCAACCAAACAAGGAGCTGCTTCTTTGAGAAAATCAACAAGATAGATAAACCCTTAGACAGACTCACTAGAGGGCACAGGGACAAAATCCTAATTAACAAAAGCAGAAATGAAAAGGGAGACATAACAACAGAACCTGAAGAAATCCCAAAACACCATCAGATGCTTCTACAAAAGGCTATACTCAACAAAACTGGAAAATCTGGACGAAATGGACAAATTTCTAGACAGATACCAGGTACCAAAGTTAAACCAGGATCAAGTTAATGATCTCAACAGTCCCATATCCCCTAAAGAAATAGAAGCAGTCATTGATAGTCTCCCAGCCAAAAAAAAAAAAAGCATAGAACCAGATGGGTTTAGTGCAGAGTTCTATCAGACCTTCAAAGAAGATCTAATTCCAGTTCTGCACAAACTATTCCACAAAATAGAAATAGAAGGTACTCTACCCAACTCATTCTATGAAGCCACAATTACTCTGATACCTAAACCACAGTAAGATCCAACAAAGATAGAGAACTTCATATCAATTTCCCTTATGAATATCGATGCAAAAATACCAAATAAAATTCTCACTAACCGAATCCAAGAACACATTAAAACAATCATCCATCCTGACCAAGTAGGTTTTATTCCAGAAATGCAGGAATGGTTTAATATACGAAAATCCATCAACCTATTCCATTATGTAAACAAACTCAAAGACAAAAACCACATGATCATCTCCTTAGATGCAAAGAAAGCATTTGACAAGATCCAACACCCATTCATGATAAAAAGTCTTGGAAAGATCAGGAATTCAAGGCCCATACCTAAACATGATAAAAGCAATCTACAGCAAACCAGTAGCCAACATCAAAGTAAATGGTGAGAAGCTGGAAGCAATCCCACTAAAATCAGGGACTAGACAAGGCTGCCCACTTTCTCCCTACCTATTCAACATTGTACTTGAAGTCCTAGCCAGAGAAATTCGACAACAAAAGGAGATCAAGGGGATATAAATTGGAAAAGAAGAAGTAAAAATATCACTTTTTGCAGATGATATGATAGTATATATAAGTGACCCTAAAAATTCCACCAGAGAACTCCGAAACCTGATAAACAGCTTCGGTGAAGTAGCTGGATATAAAATTAACTCAAACAAGTCAATGGCCTTTCTCTACACAAAGAATAAACAGGCTGAGAAAGAAATTAGGGAAACAACACCTTTCTCAATAGTCACAAATATTATAAAATACCTTGGCGTGACTCTAACTAAAGAAGTGAAAGATCTGTATGATAAGAACTTCAAGTCTCTGAAGAAAGAAATTATAGAAGATGGAAAGATCTCCCATGCTCATGGATTGGCAGGATCAAGATTGTAAAAATGGCTATCTTGCCAAAAGCAATCTACAGATTCAATGCAATCCCCATCAAAATTCTAACTCAATTTTTCAACGAATTAGAAAGAACAATCTGCAAATTTATCTGGAATAACAAAAAACCTAGGATAGCAAAAACTCTTCTCAAGGATAAAAGAACCTCTGGTGGAATCACCATGCCTGACCTAAAGCTTTACTACAGAGCAATTGTGATTTAAAAAAAAAAAAGGCGTGGTACTGGTATAATGACAGAAAAGTAGACCAATGGAATAGAATTGAAGACCCAGAATTGAACCCACACACCTATGGTCACTTGATCTTCGACAAGGGAGCTAAAACCGTCCAGTGGAAAAAAGACAGCATTTTCAACAAATGGTGCTGGCACAACTGGCAGTTAGCATGTAGAAGAATGCTAATTGAGCCATTCTCATCTCCTTGTACAAAGCTCAAGTGTAAGTGGATCAAAGACCTCCACATAAAACCAGAGACACTGAAATTTATAGAGGAGAAAGTGAGAAAAGGTCTCGAAGATATGGGCACAGGGGGGAAATTCCTAAACAGTATAGTAACGGCTTGTGCTGTAAGATCAAGAATTGACAAATGGGACCTCATAAAATTGCAAAGCTTCTGTAAAGCAAAAGACACTGTCAATAAGACAAAAAGACCATCAACAGGTTGGGAAAGGATCTTTACCAATCCTAAATCTGATAGGGGACTAATATCTAGTATATACAAAGAGCTCAAAAAGCTACACTCCAGAAATTCAAATAACCCCATTAAAAATGAGGTACAGAGCTAAACAAAGAATTCTAAAATGAGGAATACTGAATGGCTGAGAAGCACCTAAAAAAAAATGTTCGGCCGGGCATGGTGGTGCACGCCTTTAGTCCCAGCACTAGGGAGGCAGAGGCAGGCGGATTTCTGAGTTCTAGGCCAGTCTGGTCTACAAAGTGAGTTCCAGGACAGCCAGGAGTTCCAGGACAGCCAGCGCTATACAGAGAAACCCTGTCTCAAAAAACCAAAAAAAAAAAAAAAAAAAAAGTTCAACATCCTTAATCATCAGGGAAATGCAAATCAAAACAACCTTGAGATTCCACCTCACACCAGTCAGATTGGCTGAGATCAAAAATTCTGGTGACAGCAGATGCTAATGAGGATTTGGAGAAAGAGGAGCATTCCTCCATTGTTGGGATTGCAAGCTTGTACAACCACTCTCAGTTCCTCAGAAAATTGGAAATAGTACCACCGGAAGATACAGCAATACCTCTCCTGGGAATATACCCAGAAGATGTTCCAACTGGTAATGAGGTCATATGCTCCACTATGTTTATAGCAGCCTTATTTATAATAGCCAGAAGCTGGAAAGAACCCAGATGCCCCTCAACAGAGGAATGGATACAGAAAATGTGGTACATTTACACAATGGAGTACTACTTAGCTATTCAAAAGAATGAATTTATGAAATTCCTAGGCAAATGGATGGACCTGGAGGGCATCATCCTCAGTGAGGTAACACATTCACAAAAGAACTCACACAATATGTACTCCCTGATAAGTGGATATTAGGCCAGATACCTAGAATACCCAAGATACAATTTGCAAAACACAAGAAAATCAAGAAGGAAGAACAGTGTGTGGATACTTCATTCCTCCTTAGAAAGGGGAACAAAATACCAATGAAAGGAGTTACAGAGACAAAGTTTGGAGCTAAGACGAAAGGATGGACTAACCAGAGACTACCCCACCCAGGGATCCATCCCATAACCAGCCACCAAACCCAGACACTATTGCATATGCCAGCAAGCTTTTGCTGAAGGGACCCTGATATAGCTGTCTCATATGAGGCTATGCCAGTGCCTGGCAAATACAGAAGTGGATGCTCACAATCATCTATAGGATGGAACACAGGGCCCCCAATGGAGGAACTAGAGAAAGTACCCCAGGAACTGAAGGGGTCTGCAACCCTATAGGTGGAACTACAATATGAACTAACGTGAACCCCCAGAGCTCGTGTCTCTAGCTGCATATGTAGCAGAAGATGGCCTAGTTGGCCATCATTGGGAAGAGAGGCCCCTTTGTCTTGCAAATTTTACATGCCCCAGTACGGGGAATGCCAGGGCCAAGAAGCAGGAGTGGATGGGTAGGAGAGCAGGTGGGGGAGGGTATATGGGACTTTTGGGATAGTATTTGAAATGTAAATGAAGAAAATATCTAATAAAAAATTTTTAAAGAAAATATCTAATTAAAAAAAATAATAAAACACTGAAAAAAAATACCAAATTCAGGAAACAATTCCTACCTCAGGCTTAAAACATAGAATGGGATTGGAACTGATAAGAGACTTTGGGAAACCTGTCCTAGAGTGCGATGTTCAGAACTTTGAAAAAGCACATGCCTCAACCAGAGACTGTGGTCTTGAGCATGGAGGTGAGACTCCATGTGCAGAATTCAGATACCTTAAGAGGAGAAACTGGTAGGTGCTTCTACTGTCTCAAGAGTACTATTAGACCAATTCCGCAAAAGTCAGAAACAACAAAGTTCAACTGTGTCTTTAAGAACAGAATGCCATTGTCAAACTGAAGATTTAAGGCTGGGGTGGTGCTGACAGGCACACAAAATATCATTAAATATGAAGGACTTTGTTGTTTCTCTTCCAGCTCTGCAGTTCTTTCTATCTCGTTTGTAAGAGCAACAGAAACCCAGCTCCCAACAAAATACTATCCCATTAGTTTTCTAAGACTCCAAAGAATGTCATGGATTCCAAACATATTCTTCACTGTTCCTGTTCTGAAGCAAGAACTCAGCTTCCTATTGGAAGTCAGTGCCCGTGTGTCCCTGTAGTATGCTCTTCTCATTGACCCATTGGTTAAATGATGTGAGTACTCAAAGACAACAAGCAGCAACCTCAGGTTCAGTTCAGTAGATCCACTGCTATGAACCCAGTGAGAATCTAAACCTCCAAAGTGTTGAATCTCAAAATTAAAACAATGAAATCTATAAATGGATAAGGAGAACTGATCTCACACTATCTGATTTCTGGTCCTGTATAGTGCTCCATGTACTCAGACTATGGGATACAGCCTACAGGAGAGGCTGATGATTCAACGTACATATTTACTATAATTAGGAAAGTAAATCTTCCCTTCTGGAGTTTTTAAGACTGAACTCAACATTGCTGCAGAACTTTCACATGGAGAGACACATGGAATTAAACACTGTATGCCCCTGTCTGAAGACAGGAAGCAGGGCACATCATGACTAAGACAACTGGGAATGTGTTCAACCAAGCAGGTGAAGACCCTGGAAAGAGAAAGAATTAGGGAGGAGGAGAGAAACCCTGACTACCTTAAGTTTCCTTTATTGAGGGTCATGAAGTACATACGCAAATGCATGAAGAAAAGTCCCTGATGTGTTCTAAAGTGTCTAGATCGTAGTCAGGGATAGAAAAAAGGGGAACTTAAGTCAGAGACCAGTTTTAGCTCACTTATGGATTTGATCTGTTGGGCACAAGGAGTGGGGGTGTTCATACCCTATTTGTGAAGACATTGATGTTTAGAAAAATATGGGATTCTTAAGGATGCATAATAAAATACTGTACCCTACAGGACAGACTAAAATGCTTTCAGTTTGATCTCTTACAGATGTAGGGTGTCTGTGGAGATGCTTCAGGGGTGGTACTGTGTAAGAAGCTACTGAGACAGCAGGTAGTCAACAGTCACAGTAGCCTCAGGTAGAGGCAACACATGTTACTAACTTCCTGAATAGCACCAATCCCTGTCTTCATGGTGTCCAAAAGTTCTTGCAAACTCTTTTCATGTGCTCATAAGTTTTTAAATACATTTCTTGATTGAATGGTCTCTTGCTTCTATTTTATCTTCAAGTCTTGATTTGCTATATTCTATCTGAGCCATTCTACTAGAAAGGCTTTTCAATTGGTTGAGTGAGTTACTCAGTCCCACCCCCATTTCCACTCATTTTTCTTCAGTATTGCTACTTCTTTATTGAGTTTACTTTTCAAATCCTAAATTGTCTTCATTATTTCCTTTTCTTGACTGTTGCTTAGAAATTCATTCCTTCCTTAGAGTTACACCAAGGTATTTTATATTATTTGTGACTATTGAGAAGGGTGTTGTTTCCCTAATTTCTTTCCCAGCCTGTTTATCCTTTGTGTACAGAAAGGCCATTGACTTGTTTGAGTTAATTTTATATCCAGCTACTGCACTGAAGCTGTTTATCAGGTTTAGGAGTTCTCTGGTGGAATTTTTAGGGTCACTTATATATACTATCATATCATCTGCCCCTCAACAGAGGAATAAATACAGAAAATGTGGTACATTTACACAATGGACTACTACTCAGCTATTAAAAAGAATGAATTTATGAAATTCCTAGGCAAATGGATGGACCTGGAGGGAATCATCCTTAGTGAGGTAACCCAATCACAAAAGAATTCACACAATATGTACTCACTGATAAGTGGATATTAGGCCAGAAACTTAGAATACCCAAGATATAAGATACAATTTGCAAAACACAGGAAACTCAAGAAGAACGAAGACCAAAGTGTGGACACTTTGCCCCTTCTTAGAATTGGGAACAAAACACCCATGGAAGGAGTTACAGAGACAAAGTTTGTAGCTGAGACAAAAGGATGGACCATCTAGAAACTGCCATATCTGGGGATCCATCCCATAATCAGCTCCCAAACGCTGACACCAATGCATACACTAACAAGATTCTGCTGAAAGGACCCAGATATAGCTGTCTCTTGTGAGACTATGCCGGGGCCTAGCAAACACAGAAGTGTATGCTCACAGTCAGCTACTGGATGGAACACAGGGCCTCCAATGGAGGAGCAAGAGAAAGTACCCAAGGAGCTAAAGGAATCTGCAACCCTACAGGTGGAACAACAATATGAACTAACCTGTACCCCCAGAGCTCGTGTCTCTAGCTGCATATGTATCAGAAGATGGCCTAGTCAGCCATCAGTGGAAAGAGAGGCCCATTGGTCGTGTAAACTTTATATGCCTCAGTACAGGGGAACACCAGGGCCAAGAAGTGGGAGTGGGTGGGTGGGGGAACGTGTGGGGATCTTTTTTGATAGCATTGGAAATGTAAATGAAATAAACACCTAATTAAAAAAAGAAATTCATTCCTATTCCCCATAAGTTCATTGGAATGTTTACTCATGTCCTCTTTAAACTTCTTGAATTTTTAATCATGTTACTGGTTGTTCTTTTACATTTTGCGTACTGAGATTCATCTTGGTAATTCTCCCTGGAGGACATAGGACTAGTGGGTCTTGCAATGGACACAAAGTGTTGACATTTTATCTTGTTTGTGGTTTTGCCATGTGACCTAAGCATGTCTTCTACAGTTGTCATGTGTCTGAGATAAAATGCTAGCCTCCCTCTGTTAAGTTCAGCTTTGCTTCTGGTTTTGCTGTCACCCAAGCTTGATTTGAGATCAGGTATGAAGAGTTGGTATGTCAGTCCTTCAGATACTCTGTGCTGACTTTTCAATAGAGATCAATTTTTATTTATGTGTATAGGTGTTTTTCCTGAATGTATATAAATACACTGCATGTTTTCCTGGTGCAACAGAGACCAGAAGACTGTGCTAGATCTCCTGAAACTGGTATTAAAGACAGTTGTAAGCACCATGTGGCTCTTAGGAATTGATCCTGTGTCCTCTACAGAAAGGGCTATTGATCACTGAGCCAGGATGGATCTTCCCACACTGGTGTGCAAGCTGCACTAGTGAGATAGACCTGGAAATGTGAAGATAGTGAAGGTCGAAGGGGATTTGGGCCCTCATCTGGCTGGAAAGGTATCCAACCCTTGGGACTCCAGCTAAGCTTGGAGTATGGTCTAGTGCAGACAGTGGAGATGAGGGTCATTCACCAGGCTGGGCTGGTGTGCAGACTGCATGACCTGAGCTAGGTTTGGAAGTGTGAGGACAGCATGGACATGTTGTGGTCTAGTTCCCTCACAAGACTGGCTGGTACATGGGCGGCATAACCAAAGCTAGGATTTCACATACGTTAATTATGAAACCCCTGCAGTAAGTAGCTGAGTCTAACAGATATCCATAGAGGGATCATTTTGTTTAATTATTTAAACCATCCTCCCCAGTGGTGACCTTTGACTAAAATTTGTGTAATGTGCAAATTCTTTAGCTCTGTCTATTCTTGGAATTTTAAAAATAAACTTCACTCCCATGCCTCTACATCGCTAATCAATCATCCATTCAGTTTTTCTCTGACTTTCAGACAATCCAGCTAAATAGAAATACGCTCTTCCATTGCTATCAGGAAAATATACAGCCATCTTTAAATAAGGCTGCAAGGATGTTTATTTTGTTATAATTTCACTAGGATTTTTCCATGAAAGCTTTTGCTTTAAAAAAAGACAGTATAGCAGAAGTTAGTTTTGACAGCACTTATTGTACCTGTTTCTGGAACTTCTTGTACCTCTTGAAAGAGCTCATGTTAGATTGTGTGTGTGTGTGTGTGTGTGTGTGTGTGTGTGTGTATGTGTGTGTGTGCATATATTGTGTATCTGTATATGTGCATACATGGGCAGGAATGAGTGCATGCAAAAGTGTGTGTGTGTGTGTGTGTGTGTGTGTGTGTGTGTGTGTGTGTGTGTGTGTGTTTGTGTGTGTGATGTCAGAGAGAGAGAGAAAAAAATAGGGGTCTGAGTCTGATTAGTGGTACCAGACTGGCTTCTTTCAAGTCTTGAAATATGGCAATGGCCTCTGCCACTCCTATAGAAATATGAATGTGATATGCAGTCCCAGCAGGGAGATAAAGTGGCAATTGCATTAACATGGTACCTTCCATCATAATGTCTTCACTCATAAGTTAAAAGAGTGATGGAATGATTCTTCCAATCAACAAATTATTTAAATCCAAACTATGCATTGAGAATTAATGTAACAGAAAGATCTGCAATCTGGAGATCTTATTGAGTACATGGGGACTCTAATTTAAGCAAATGACCTGGCCCAGAACCACCTTAGGCAGTATCACTGATTGGTCCATGATAGTCATACGTGACAGCGCAATGGTAAAGAAAGATCAATGTAGTTCTAGAGGGTAAGAATGAAATTGCTAACTAGAACTTTCTTCAGAGATTTCCTGGGAATGGATGACAAGTGCAAAAGTAATACTAAATTTAAATAATGGCTAAGTAAATATAAATACAAATCACAATGAGATATCAAATCTAACCTATGACATGGCTTCTATACTAAATAATACATAGATAAATACATAAGTAAGAAAGGCAGCGTTGTTAAGAATGAGGAGTTGAAGGCATCCAGGCTTATTTACCAGGCCAAGGTTACCTGATATGGCCAAAAGGAAAGAAACCAGGCTCAAATTGGAGAGGCTTCAACTGAGGCTGTGACAATTTTATTGAGAGCAATCATTCTTTTTTAAACCTTTATAAGAAACAAAATACAATAGCAATTGCCAGGATCAATACAGTTGGAGCTGCCAGAATACAACGAAGTTTGCAAGCTATCCAAGATACCCAAGATTAATGTCTAAAACCAACTGTTCTGTCCAGCTCCCCTGCTTCCTTGATTTCTAAGGGAACATACAGAGACACAATGCAGCCTGAGCTGTTTACTGCCTGAGGAAGTGCATCAGTCTCTCAGGAGCTGGAAGACACATTGTGCCCCAGGGGCCATGACTCTAACCTGGAAACCCTTTGGTGCATGCCTCTCAAGGCAGCTAAGCCAGGCCAACTCCATGGTTTCCTGCAAAGAGTAATTTGCCTTTTCAACCTTCCTGATGGGAACATGAACAGTAAGGCAGCTGTGCTAGTGCTTTTCCTAACAACAGCAACAAGTCAAATGCGTGATTTCTGCAAGGTGTAGCCATTTTGCTTCTTTTATCAACATGAAGAGGAATAAAATTAAATTACACACTAGAACATGAGATTGAATTTTGTAAACATTTTGCTGAAATAATAGCAGTCACAGATGATGCTTTGCTTTAATAATGTTTGATTTCACTTGTTAGATGTACGTAGCTTGGTCAAATAAATACAAAGTAGAGCAGTAGTCAACAAGACGTTGAGGTGTGCCTGAAAGTGGAAAAGGTCATTGAATGGACGTAGCTTTCATTTTATAATAGAAATGTGAAGAGATACACAGAAGTGACTGTGTCTCACCCTCTCTGAACTACACACTTAAAATGCAAAAATGATATGTTTTATGTTATGTCATTTTTATTTGAATTTTACTTTGAATTTACTTGAATTTTATTCCAAAACCTCTTGCCTCTGTATATTTTGTAAACGTGTGCCACTATGTGCTTGCCACCCGGTGAATGTACAATGTACTTTTCAATAAACTAAGTACTTTGATAATTGTGAGGACTTCAAGTGTTTACTGTTTTTATACCACATGGCCTCATTGGATTATAGGAATTTTAATTTTTAATTCCTCTTTGATTAATTCATGGTCCACTGTTCATTTTAAAAAAAAGTATTATTAAGTCTTCAAGTTTTCATGTAGTTTCTGTGGTTCCCCTTACTGTTATTTTTTTACTTAATTATAGTGTGGTCTGATAAGATACAAAGACAACTTTTCATTTGTTAAGGATTGATTTTCAGCCTATAACATCATAAGTTTAATGGAATATCCACTGATAGCCCAATGATATTCTTTACGAACTTAGAACCAACAATGCTACAATTCAAATGTCAACATAAAAGACCACAGATACCCAAAGTAACACTACCAGAGGTTCACAATACCTGACCTTTAATTATAAAACAGACCCATAGTGACAAAGACAGTATAATATTGGGGCAAAAGAATAAAAATAAACACATAGACCAATTTCTCGAGGACCTAGAAACAAACTAACTCAGACAAATTAGTCCCAGTGTAGTCGGGTATTGCTGTGACAGACATGAACACATTTTGGGAAAGATTGTGGAAGGACTTTGGAAGTTTGGCCTAGAAGAACCATTGGAAAAAAAAGAAAATATCTAATAAAAATAAATATTAAAAAAAGTGCACATAACCAGTTACATGGCGATTCTCCCACTATGAATGACTCCACCCATTGTGCTGACCTAGATGCAGTGGTGGATTCTGCAGGGAACAATGGCCAAACAAATGGATGATAATTTTGCCATCTTGCTTTTGCCTGTACACCAGGCAGAGTTCAACTGTCTAGGGAAGAAGGGTCTAGGAGAATCACAGTAGTCTGGAGCATTAGGTGAAGCCTAGCCCTACAGATAGCAAAAATCACCCAAGTTATTTAATAAACCTGTTCCCAGGCAGAAAGCTACACAAACCCCATTTGTTGAAGAGAAAAGCTTGACTGTTTAACATTTCTGGTTTCCCTGGACTATCTGTGAGCAAGGAGACCTTATACCCTTTACAACCAAGGACCTTGTTTCTCTACTGCTTAACATCTCACAAAGCATATTGGTGTTCAATTTTGTTGCTATTTTTAAGGTGATTGTGGCATGTGGCAGTGCAGGAGATTGAACACAGACCTAGACACATGCCAAGCAAACACTCTAGTACTCCAGACTCCTTCGTTCCTTCTTTGATTTTCATGCAATAGCCTTTTGATTGTACTTAACCTGATTGAGAGTGCAGGCATGGCAGTAAGCCAGAACACTTGCTGTAAGGCTTTTCTCTCCAGATGCCCCACACATTTATCCCTCCACCTTTCCACTCCATCTCCCTATCTCAGAACTGCTATCCTGAAGGGGCCTGTGTTGCATGTAGAGAAAATGGGAACTTACATGTCTTGGCCTATTAGCCAAGGTAAAACTTTTATCAAGACAATAATAATAGGTGCAGGAGAGATGGCTCACAGGCTAAGAGGCTGTGATTCCCAGCACCCACATGGCAGCTCACAACTTTCTTTAACTCCTATAGCAGGGACTTGAGCACACTCTTCTAGACTCCATGGGTTCCAGGAACACATATGGTACATAGATATACATTCAGACAAACGCTGTATACATAAAATGATAAAATGAAATTAAAAAAAAATAAACCAACAAATCCAGAATCCTTTAGGCACTGAGAAAGATGCTGTCAGAAAAAAAGGATTCATGGGTATGAAAGATAAATATTTGATACCAATGGCTCTCGTTGTTCATTTTCATTTGTTCTTCTAAAGGATTTGATTTATGGTTTTAATATAAAAAGCATTATTTGAAAGTATCACAGACCTTCAATTTGAAGTTCAACTATCCAATTTAAAGATGAAACAATTACAAGTTCTAACCTCAGGAATGTTTCAGGATTCCTGGTTCTTCCTCTTGGAATCTTTCTAGGGCAGAGCTGTTGACCAAACTTCATTATGTGTGTGTGTGTGTGATGAGAAAGGCTTCCTGAACATGCCTTGGGTGAGATTAACAGTGCCACTGGTTATTGTCCTGAAATACTACTGTAATCACTCAGAGTCTTTGCTCATCTCTAACGGTGGTCTCAGAATACCTTCAGTATGGATTTGTGATGTGCCTTAAACAGCTCTATCACTACTAATAAATAAATGTACAAAATATTTGAGCTCACTGCAATATTCTCAAATAAATTATTCAATTGTTATCATAATCTTTTCCTTAATATACTTTCCAACTACTTTATCAATATGAAAATAATTACAATTCCTATTACAGTTTTGATCATAAGGAATATGTAAATCTTTTGCTGGAAATGGTTTTGATGAAGTATTTTATTGGGAAAATAATGAACTGACCATTGAGTGCACACCTGTAATTTCAGCCCGAGGGGGCAGGAGGACCCACCCTCAGCTACGTAGTAGATTTTGAGGCCAGCCTGACCTATGAAAAGTCTTTTCTTAACAAGCTCACAAATAAGTAAAAGGAAAACAAAAGAAAAAAAAAAGAACTGAATTCAGGGAAAGAAAAACTATAAATTTTAGGTCCAGTTGGAATGTTAAAAAGCCTGCAGATCTTCTGTGCTTCCTTATAGCCTGTCTCACTTGGACCTGAAGCTACGTGCATGAAATGGAGAGCACTGAATTGAGTCTGATGGCATGTTCTATGTGGATATGCAGCTTGCAATCAAATCCAGCAACATGCTAAACAGATCGTGAACCACAATCAACCTTATTTTATCTCAGGAATACAAAGGTTGTTCAGTATATATAAATCAATAATTGTAACACAGTATATAAATTAGAATAAAGAATTAAATCATATGATCACTTCAGTAAATGCAGAAAAAGTATAACAAAATCTGGATTTTCTTAAATGAAAAATAAAAACCTGAACATATTAGGAACATAAGTATCACACCACAATATAAAAAAGAGAATGTAAAACATACCCACAGCCAACATTACACTGAATGGGGAAAATTTGAAAGCATTTCCTCTGAGATCAAGAACAGAATACATGTGTTGACTCCCACTACTCTTATTCAATGTAATACTTGAACTATTATCTAGAATATTGTTTTAGTCAGGATTTCTATTCCTGCACAAATATCATGACCAAGAAGCAATTGGGGAGGAAGGGGTTTATTCGGCTTACACTTTTCACATTGCTGTTAATCACCAAAGGATGTCAGGACTGGAACTCAGGCAGGTCAGGAAGCAGGAGCTGATGCAGAGGCCATGGAGGGATGTTCTTTACTGGCTTGCTCAGCCTGCTCTCTTATAGAACCCAAGACTACCAGCCCAGAGATGGTCCCATCCACAAGGAGCCTTTCCCCCTTGATCACTAATTGAGAAAACTCCTTATAGTTGGATCTCATCGAGGCATTTCCTCAACTGAAGCTCCTTTCTCTGTAATAACTCCAGCTGTGTCAAGTTGACACAAAACTAGCCAGTATAAATATTTAGGTAAGAGAAAGAAATGGAGGAAATTCCAATTGTCCCGATTCTCTACAAATAAAAGACCTGAAAGACCACAGCAGGAGATTTCTAGATTTGATGGACAATTTCACTGAAATAAAAGCATACAAAATCAAAAGGTATCCTGTATACCAGTAACAAGCATTCTGAGGAAGGAATGGGGGACGAGTCACATTTAAAATACCCTCCAAAACACAGAAGTGGATGCTCACAGTCAGCTATTGAATGGACCACAGGGCCCCCAATGGAGGAACTAGAGAAAGCACCCAAGGAACTAAAGAGAACTGCAACCCTATAGGTGAAACAACAATATGAACTAAACAGTACCCCGGAGCTCTTGACTCTAGCTGCATATGTATCAAAAGATGGCCTAGTCGGCCATCACTGGAAACAGAGGCCCATTGGACTTGCAAACTTTATATGCCCCAGTACAGGGGAACGCCAGGGCCAAAAGGGGGGAGTGGGTGGGTAGGGGAGTGGGTATGGGGGACTTTTGGTATAGCATTGGAAATGTAAATGAGCTAAATACCTAATAAAAAATGGGAAAAAACTGCTAATAAAAAAAAAAGAAAGTGAACTGTGCTCCCTCCTATACACTGCGCTTTGTACATATGGAGACTCTTCGTGTACAACTTACTCAGGATAAGATTCTACTCCATGCCCACAAATGTTTCCTTTGGAAGAAATTAAAGGTACAGTGAGCAACTTAATTGCAGTGTATTTGTGTGAGTGGGGAAACCTGAAAATAAGCTAAACATTAGGTTGATTAAGTAAAAATCAAAAAAAAGGGATATATATATATATACCTACAAACAAACCCACCTGAGTAGAAAAGACTGCTACAATGAAAATTGTACAACATGAAAGAAAGAAATTGAAGATGACCTAGAAGTTCCTTTGCTCATGGACAGAGAGAGGTGATGTTTTTAAAGTGAATATTACTAAAACCAACCTATACATTCAATGCAGTCCTTATCAAGCTTCTAATAATCATCTTCTTAGAACTGGAAAACCCATTTTTTTTCTTTTTGCAAGTGTAGAAATGTATTTGAACCATCCTTTTCACTACAATGAAAGTGACTTTTCAACATTGATCCAAGCTCCCACATCTGAGGGTTAGGGAAGTACTGCACTTTGCAATTATTTTGGACTCCATACATGACAAAAAGTTTCAAAAACATTTTGTTTTGTTTTATACACTCTCCCAAATCATGGACATATGCATTCCAAACCAGTGCTTTGTTATCCCAAAAATTGGGAAGAACTCCAAAAACAAAAGCTCATAGCCTTAAGTTGCACTAAAGTTCTGTAAAGAAAAAAAATGTAATAAATGTTGATTACAAATTTCAGAACATCTAAGTGCTTGCAAGGAGTTGTTTATTCTTCATCCCATTTTCATTCTCCTGACCTGAACCTTCTGATATGTCACCCTCCAGACAGTCAGCTCAGATATAATTTAGTGATACCAACATCCTCAACATGAAAGAGGCTGGGACGGTAATGGTATTTCTAGTCTCTTCCAGCATGAGTTCATTTCGAGTTACAACTTCATCAACAAGTTTTCGATGAAAAATTCTTGACTCTTCTAGTGGTGAACAGATCTTTATGTCATAATCTATGCCAGATGAGGCTAGAATTGGATCAAATGGATGCGGTCGCAGGCAGTTGACCACATGACTATCAGCTCCCAGAAGCATCAAATGCTCAGCAGTGGGCCAGTCTCAGATGAGGATATGGCCATTACAAAGTTAGCACCCCAGAAACTGGCTTCTTTTATGTCCGGGAGTTGTAGCGGCCCTTATAAACCATCTTTACTAGTGGCCTCCTAATGTTCACAGTATCCAATTCTTCCATTTGTTTCCTTTCTTTTCTCCTCCTGAAGAACTCCTGGATGTGGGTGACAGTGTCATCTGTGTCCTGGAGAGAAGAGTCCCTGGCAGATGGGTCTTCATGAGTTGAAGGCTTCTGTCCGGGATGGGGGTTCAGGATTGGCACTGGTATGCCTTGGTAGCACTCTCAGTGCTGGTCTGCTCACAAGTCTCCCTGTCTGTTTCAGACAAAGTGCCTTCTGGAATCCCATAAGGGTTATCAAAACTTAAGTTATTCTTTTCTCCTGAATCCAATGGCTCAGCTGGAAAGTTATCAAATTGTGCTGTATCTATCTGGTTTTGAGTGAGGTGGAAAACACAATCTTAAAGTTCATTTGAAAACACAAAGATCCCAAATAGCCAGTGTAATTCTGAGCAAAAAGAGCAATTCTAGGGATATCAGAACACCTGATCTTAAAGTACACACACACACACACACACACACACACACACACACACACACACAGCTCCTGGTTCGTGTCTGGTGTCTGCCTGCCTAAAGGACTGGTCTGCCACTGCTGAGTCGTATTTGGTGTTTGCTATGGGACTGTACTGCTTCCCAAGAAGATTGAGCTCGCCCCAAAGAACTATTGCTGAACAGGTTCATTTCCCCTATACCCTAATACTTCTGGATAGTGGGCCCTTATTAAAAGTAGGTTGCAAAAAATGTATGCCTACAGTTGGCCCATGGGAAATGCCACTATTAGGAGGTGTGGTCTTGTTGGAGGAAGTGCATTATTGTGCAGGTAGGCTTTGAGGTTCTTTGCTCACGCTCCATTCAGTGTGGAAGAGACCCTCCTGTGCGCTGCCTGTGGAAGCCACTCTCTTCCAACAGATCAATACATAGAACCCTTGGCTCCTCCAGCATCATGTCTGTCTGCAGCCTGCCATGCTTCCTGCCATGATGATAATGGACTGAACCTCTAAAACTGTGAGCCAGCCCCAATTAAATGGTTTCCTTTATGAGAGGTGACTTGGTCATGGTGTCTCTTCACAGCAATGGAAACCCTAACTAAGACAGCTGTCTAGTAATACTCAGGAATGCAGGGAAGTGGAAAAAGGTAAAGGATTGAGACTATAACATATATATATTATACTCATAAATAAAAATATACAGTTTCAGCACTCTGACCCTAAAAAAGGCTCCAAAAATATACATTGGAGAAAAAAATCTTTATCAAATAGTAGAAAGGTGGATATCTACATATGAAAGACTATATCACTGTTTCTCATACTACATAAAAGTTAACTCAAAATCTATCAAATCCTTAATGTTATGTGAATATGTTAACAGTGAGCTACATCCTGATCAAGATTTTTATGTAAGACCTAAATTTTTAAGCAAGAGAAACACTTCAAGATATAGGCATAGTCGATTTCTTTCTGAATATAACCCAAGTCTCAGTAAACAGTAGCAAGAATTGACAAATAAAAGCTAGCGGCGTTACTTAGCACGTAAAGACACCTGCCCCAAATCCTGATGGCCTAATCCGACCACCATAACCCATAAACTGATTCCTGAGCATTTTCTTCTGACTGCAACAAACACATTGTGGTTCTCAGCTGTGTGTGTATGTAAGAGGGGGCTGGGAGGGAGGTGTGGAGTAGAAACAGAGTGAAGGAATATTACACAAGATGGGAAAAGATTTTCCCAGATATTGTCCAATGGAAGATTAAATCCAAACTAAAGAATGCAAAAATTAAACACCAACAGAGCGAACATAATCAGTAAACAAAATAAGTGAGTTGAATCCTTTGCAATTGAAAAGAGTTAAATGGCCAATCAGTACACAATTGTTCAGCATCTTTGCCCACTAGGTAAGAGCAAGTTAAAATTATGCTGAGATTCCATAATCAAGGAAACAACCAAAACTGCTGGCAGGTATGTGTGGGGTTGACAAGGAGCCTGTTGGCTGTTGGCAGTAATGCAGGTTACTGCAGCCACTGAGGATAAGTGTGGAGGCTCCTTAAGAAAACTAAAATAGAGCTATCCTATAAGCCAATTCTACCACTCCTGTGCAAGGACCTGAAGAGGCCAAAACTCCCTTACTTCTGAGACATGCGTATGTCCATGTGTACTATGACACTATTCACAAAACCCAAAAACATGAACTGGCTTCACTTCAATGAAGGAAAAATGGATGAAATACAGCACATATTCATACAAAGATTATCTCAAAAGGACTAGAGATACAAATATTAAAATTAAAACTATGAGTTAACTCTTCCAGACATTGAGGTAGTGATAGTTGACATCTGATTCCAAAGACACAAACAACAGAAGATTAGACAGACAAAATTGCATAGAGGTAAAATGCCTCTATAACTGTATTAGTCACTCTTCTGTTGCTGTGATTAAACACCATGACCAAGGCAACTTATAGAAGGAAAAACTTGTTGGACTTACTCTTCCACGGGGCTAGATTCCATGAGAGTGTCAGGTAGAGTCATGCAGAGCAGAGGCAGCAGGTGGCAGGCATAGCAGCAAGAGCCAAGAACTTAGATATTGAACTGGAAGTATATTGAACAGACTATAGAAGGGAATCAAAAACCTACAAACATACAAACACCACATATACATGTAATATATATGTATATATATATATATATATATATATCGCATACACACACCAGACACCTCACACAAACAACACACACTATAAACCACACATGCAGTTCTTATCAAACATACCATATACATCATACACACTCACACACACAGACACCCCACATACCACATGTACCCCCCACATTCATCATACACACTCCACATTTGTATACAACACATAGCATACACCTACTACACACACACACACACACACACACACACACACACACACACACACAAACACATATGTTGGAAATTGGTTCTAATGCTTTGTCTTAACTCATCTCCAAAAAGCAGCTTCTAGACCTGAAGGTCCCTGCCCCTAGCTGGCTTCGTCTGGTAATAAAGAATTGCCATATAGCCAATGGCTGGGCAGGAGGATGGAGGCGGGACTTTTATATTAAGTGGGGAACTTTTAGATTAAGTGGACAAGGGATGGTGGGGGAGAGAATGAGGAAGGGGATGGAGAGAAAGGAGAGTAGAATCACCATGACTTGGAGGCAGAGGGATCAGATGGATCAGATTTAAGAGCTGCCGGAGAGAAATCATACAGCAATGTAGGTGGAAAGGGAATGTGGTCCTATGGGGTTGGGGGGCGTGGCAGGAGGTAACAGGATAGCAAAGATAAAATATAGATTTAGAAGGTGTTAAGCCAGGATACTGGAGGGAAATGTGAACTAGTTGTGGGGAGGTGTAGAAGTGCCCAACCACTGAGCTAGTCAAGGCATATCAAAATTAGCTGGTGTGTGTGTGTTTGTGTGTGTGTGTGTGTGTGTGTGTGTGTGTGTGTGTGTGTGTGTTGTTTCATTCGAGAATCCAGAGAGCTCTTGGGTGGGTGTAGCATGCATGTGCAACCTGCTGGGATCCAAAAAAAGCAGGTCAACTAATTCACTGCTACACACAGATACACACACTACAGTTTCTTTAAGTAGTATGATAACTTTAACAATATTCATTCTTCCTATTCATGAACATAAAGAGAGTTCAAAAAGTTCACTAGAGCCCCAGAGATAGAGTTGGGGATCCCCTTCTGGCTCTTCAGGATGGTAAAATAACCACTGATTGAAACGACCCTGGATATGTTTTAAAAATATTAGGAGAGAATAGGATTTCTAATGCAGAAGAATGCTTAATGGCTGAAAAAGGGAATCTTTACTACCAAATTTGATCATTATACATTGTCAACATAGAGTCAAATTACTACAATGCAGTAATAAAGATGCATACATTTTTAAATTTAAATTAAGAAATCAAAATATTTACATAGTACAATTTATAGTTCTAGCTCCAGAGTCCATTGCTTGTATGAATATTAATTGAAAAATGGATTTCTTTCTTTATTGAATAAAACTCCTCACTGAGGCAGAGGGCATGGAACAGTGGGGGAAGCGAGCAGATTGGGCCCAGGGAAAGGGGTGGGCAAACTCACCCTGCAGCCTATTAAAGTGAGAGGCGCTGCAATCTCAGCAGCATGAAGAGGAGTTTGTCACTGGGATGGTAATCCCTGTGCTCTGTTACAAGTCACTTCAGTCTTACAAATCTCATTTACGCCTTGTCTGGCAGGTGGTGTCTCCAAAGGACAACCTTCGGCCATTTGTATAACGTCCACAACTCCCTGGTCTCCTGACAGCTCTGGGTTTGCTCTCCAAACTGGTAGGAACTGGAATTGACACCAACAGCTTCCTGTGGACTATTTTTAAAATGTGCCTACTGGCTAAATGTGAAGACTTCCCAAAAGCAGGCCCTTTGTGCATTTCATAAACTGACTCTCCATGGTTTAGAAACAGCTCCAGTTTTAAACTTTTCTTTCTGTGTGTCTCGGGAGTATGAAGAACCAAATAACTCGAAGCAAAATTGTGTCTTTTGGGGGGAGGGGGGCAGGAAATTATTTCTAGAATGGCTTTGTTCATTATTTACTGCATTTTTTTTTACTTGCAGGAGTGTGTGTGTGTGTGTGTGTGTGTGTTTGTGTGTGTGTGTGTGTTTGTGTGTGTGTGTGTGTGTGTTTGTGTGTGTGTGTTTGTGTGTGTGTGTGTGTGTGTGTGTGGTGTGTGTGTGTGTGTGTGTGTGTGTGTGTTTGTGTGTGTGTGTGTGTGTTTGTGTGTGTGTGTGTGTGTTTGTGTGTGGTGTGTGTGTGTGTGTGTGTGTTTGTGTGTGTGTGTGTGTTTGTGTGTGTGTGTGTGTGTGTGTTTGTGTGTGTGTGTGTGTGTGTGTGTTTGTGTGTGTGTGTGTGTGTGTGTGTGTGTGTGTGTTTGTGTGTGTGTTTGTGTGTGTGTGTGTGTGTGTGTGTGTGTGTTTGTGTGTGTGTGTGTGTGTGTGTGTGTGTGTGTGTGTGTGTGTGTGTGAAGTCAAGCCCTGGCCTTTGAAGGACATGGTAGCAAGCATCCAGCCACAGAGCCACAGACCTGTCTCTTCCTTTCTTACATAAGCTGTATGCTTTCGTAGTCTTGTCTAACTTTGTTTGCTAGGACTTAAAATTTCAACTTCTGCCTTAGAATTCTTTCACTGGAAAATTCTGTTCTCACTAGACCCCGGTGCGGTGGATCCTGCTGTGTGGGTAGAAACCAGGATATCCTTGTTTCTCTTTTTGTAACAAGCTTCCTCTCTGTTTCTGGCTGCTCGGAAAGTAGTCTTCGAAATCGTGTGTGTTTGCTGTGGTAGTAAAATGGTGAGCAGGAAAGCCTACTGAAGGGGGAAAATCCTGAAACCCACTGCACTAGATAATCATTTCCCAAGCACATTAATGTAGTCATAATAGCAAGGCCCCTGAAGGCTGCCTAGCTGCTTCCAGCACTGCATCTGCTGCAGGATGCTCATCAGATCTTGGCAAACTAAAATAGAGAGTGAGTGTCAGACATATAAAAGAAAGGACGGCAGCAGTACTGTAGAGTCCTGTAAACCTCACACAAATTCTGAGGCTCCAAAATTGTCCTTTTTCCTCTGTATTTCATGAGGAAAAATAAACCTCTTCAGATTATTTTCAGAATATGTAAAAATACACAAACATCCAGGCAGTTTTAATACAGTTTCCCTTTTGCCTCTTTCATTCTCCCTTTCCTTTCTTTTCTTTGTGGTCCCAGGTAGACAGTCAGACCCAGGGCCTCATGTATGCTATGCAAGCACTCTATCTCTGAGCTACATAGCCAGCCCAGTTGCCTGCTTCTTAGTAAATTATGGGAAGCGAGTTCTCATTTTCTTCTTTTTCAGGTTCAGAGTAGCAGGTCTCATGTTGAGAACCCTGGTTTGGTTGGAGTGAGGTTTTCTGCAGGGTAAGAGATAAGGACCTAGTTTTCATCCTTCTACACATAGCTATCCAGTTTAGCCAACACTGTTTCTTGATGATTTCGTCCTTTCTCCAATGTGTACTGTTGAACTCTTGGCTGTAGGAGTGGAGCTATATGTGGACCTTGTATTTCACTAGTCAATGTGCTGGTTTTTATGCAAGTACCATACAGTTTTTATTGCTGTATTTCTGTAGTAAACTTGAAGTCTGGGATGGAGATACCTCCAGCAGTTTTGGTTTGGTTTGGTTTGGTTTGGTTTGGCTTTCAGTTGGTTGGTTGTTTTGTTGGTTTTGAATCTTTATTTTCTACTATACTGTTTGGGAATTCTTTGGCTATCCTGGAACTGACTGGCACAGGAAAGGACTTTCTGACCAGGACCTTAGCAACACAAGCAGTAGGACCAACAATTTACAAATGATGAAGAAAATATCCCATCCCAAAATCAGGGCTAGAAAACCTGCTACACACGAAAAAACAGAAAGCAGCCAACTCTCAGTACAAGCACTGGAGATCAGGGGGTGCAAAATAAACGTGCAACCTTGACTAATTTCCTACTGCAACTTTGAAAAGCAGTTTCTGTGCCTGGTGAAGCCATCCCTCTGCCCCGCTCCCACTCTCAACTATACAACCTTATTCTCAGACCCTCCCTTGTGCCTGCTCCTATACCCTGAGATACCCAGCCACAGGGTTTGGGAATGCCAATGCTCTTGCCACTTTGAGGTTAAACTGAGCCTACTCTTTAATTTTCCTTAGCTGACTTATTTCTTGCATTTGGTGCCAAAACCCAGAAAGGGCTTCCTGACAGGCCAAGCCCCACTGGGCCCCTTCCTTCCCCAGGAGCCCTTTTCCATCTTCCAGTTCTCAAATTTCTTTCATCTCCTAAGAGACACTTAACCGTCCATGCTCAGTATGAGGTCATCCCATTTGGGCCCACAGCTTCTAGCAGCCTTGCTGCCCTGTGACGGGAGTATGAGCTTTGGTTAAACTCTCTTTCTCGTCTCGAAGCCAACTCCTGGCATTCAGGAGAGCCACCCTTGCCATTTCCAGGGGCTACGCACAACACGAGCTGCTCTCATTCCTGAGCAGAAAGAAGGTGCTGCGGATGCCGGCCAGTGGTGGCGCATGCCTGTAACCCCAGCACTTGGGAGGCAGAGGCAGGCAGATCTCTAAGTTCGAGGCTAGCCTGGTCTACAAAGTGAGTTCCAGGACAGCCAGGACTGCATGGAGAAACTCTGTCTCAAAAAGGAAAAGGAAAAGGAAGCATGCTTCGGGTGGTGTCACCGGATCTGCCTCAGACCCGAGGGTCTTTTGTTCTTGATATTTCCCTGGGGAACACCTGAGAACCTCAAGGCACCTGTCTTCTGGCTGCAATTCCTAAAATGAACTGAAATTCAAGAAGTAAACTAGCCCCAGCTGGTTAAGACACACATCGTGGACTGTAACCTACATACTCTTAAAGACAGCCTTTGACTTATTTGGGGTGGGCTGGGGTGCTGAAGTTGAATTTGATCTGGCCCTTATGTGCCCCCAACCACAACTGCTGCCTATATTTGCCATGTTTGAGCTTATCAGCCTTTGGGAAAAAATTTCTCCAGTGAAACTGAAACTGGTCAAATGTTTCCCACCTCAAGTTACTTTTTACCCCACTTCCCTTTGGGCTGCACGTCAAGTTTGTCTAGCTCGGACTTCTGAACCTGATTTTCTTTTTCAAGGTGAACACAGTTTTATTTCTTTGTGCTTTAATTTTCTTCTTGGCTACTTTTTCCATTTTATTATTTATTTACATCCCAAATGCTGCCCCCTCCAGTCTCCCCATCACAGAGTCATTCCCCCCACCCCCCAATCCCCTCACCCTGGCACTTTAAGTGTCTGCCAGATTAGACACATACTCCCCCACTGAGGTCAGACAAGGCAGTCCCATTGCCACAGTCAGGCTACAGCTTTAAGGAGAGTCTCTGCCCTAATTGTTGGGGGACCCACATGGAGACCAAGCTGCGCATCTGCTATATATATTCCAGGAGCCTTGTTCTAGCCCAAGTATGTTCTTTTCTGGTAACTCTGTCTCCGAGAGCTCTCAAGGGTCCAGGTTACTTGGCTCTATTGGACTTTCTGTGGAGTTTCTATCCTTTCCTGGGCCCTGCAATCTTTCTTCCTGTTCTTCCATAAGAGTCCCCAAGCTCCATCCACTGTTTGACTATGAGTGTCTGTATCTGTCTGAGTTATCTGCTAGGTGGAACCTCTCTGAAGTCCCTGTCTGCATAACAGAGTCACTACATGCATCATTAATAGTGTTAGGGATTGGTGCTTGCCCTTAGGATGGGTCTCAAATTGGGCTGCTTATAGGTTGATCTTTTGTAGGTCTTATGCACACAATTGTTGCTGTTGTGATTCATGTATGTATCAGCCATGGCATTTCCTGAAGACAACATTTCTAAGCTCCCCTAGCCATTCTCTGGCTCTTAAATTCCGTATCTTATATTCTGGGACACAATAGAAGAAATGGATACCTTGGCCAAAGAAAATGCTAAACCAAAAACAAAAAATCCTAACACAAAACATCCAGGAAATTTTAGATACCAAGAAAAGACCAAGTGTAAGAATAGAGGAGGAAGAAGAAACCCAGGTTAAAGGTACAGAAAATATTTTCAATAAAATCATAGATGAAAATTTTCCTAACCTAAAAAAATAAAAAGAAATGTCTATCAAGGTACAAGAATCATATAGAACACCAAATAGACTAAGACCAGAAGAGAGATTCATCTCAGTACGTGATTATCAAAACACTAAGTGTGCAGAACAAAGAAAGACTATTAAAAGCTGCAAGGGGGAAAGACCAAGAAACATATATTAGAACTACATCACTTTACATCCTGTTCCCTGCCCCCTCCTGGTCACCCCTTCCCACAATTCTTCCTCCTTCCACCTCCCCATCTCCTATGAGTAGGTGGGGGACCCCGGGGTATCCTCCCACCCTGGCACTTCAAGTCTCCGCAAGGTTAGGTGCTTCCTCTCTCACTGAGGCCAGACAAGGCAGTCCAGCTAGAACATATCAGTCAGTTTGGGTAGCCTAGCCAAGATGTCTAACAGTGAAAACATGGAACCTGAGAAGGTAGCCTTTTATAGCCAGAGAGGCCTCCCAGTGGAGGGATAAGGACGCTAACCCACCCACAAAACTCTTGACCCAAAATTTGCCCGGTCTGAAAGAAATGCAGGGGCAAAGATGCAGCAGAGCAACAACTGACCCAACTTGAAACCTACCCCATGGGCAAACATTGCCATTCCTGACATTATTAATGATACTCTGTTATGCTTGCAGACAGGAGTCTAGCATACCTAATCTAATTCTTTATACTCTCTCAGGATTCCATCTGACAGATGAGCCCCCTTCCCATTAAACTTCCTCAGACTTCCTCAGATTCTGCCTTTCCACACACTTTCCTTTCCCCTTACTCCTACTCCACAATCTACCTACCACTGCCTCTTTCTCTTCCTCACTCTGGAAGCTTGTACCCTTTGTGCCTTTTTGCCAAACTACTGGTCTGTTGATCTCTTTTTCTTTTATACTGCAGGTCCAGTAGAGATCTGTGGCCTTTTCCCTCTGGCCTCCCAACATCCTGCCAAGAACAAGAAGACAGTTCTGATCTGCATGGATGCTGCTGATTCTAAATTATTCCTGGTGTGCTTCAATAAAATTGTATCTGTGCTTGGCGCCAAACAAGAGCCACTAAAACAAAAGTGGTGGGGGCAGGAGCAGAGGATCTGATGCACAAGGGTTATGTTGGCAAATTGTCTTCTATTGTTTAAGCTCACTGAGGAGCTGGCTCTAGAGATGGGATTTGACTCCCCCACTGCAGACTCAAGCCTGTATGTCTCTCAAAATGCCTTCCAAAACTCCTGTCGTGGTCACATTGGCCCTTGAGTTTGTGACAAAGAAAGAGAGAACAAAACATCCCAAGAGCCATGACATTGTGCCATTAAGGACAGCTAATGAGCAAACTATTTCCAGCATCGCTTACCATATCGAATGAGATTGAGATGTTTGTATTATAATCAGCTAATGAGATATCCATCTATGGAAAGGAAAAAAAGCCCAACAGGGACTCAAGGGATAAACTACCAGATGCCAGAGAGAAGCTGCTATGCCAGGCTTTGCTGGCTCTCAATGCCTGCTATTACTGCCTAAAACCCTAAAACGTCCAGGTTTGTTTTCCTCTGACTGATGCAATGCCACTGTCCCACCCCTCATTCCTTTGCTCCACGTTGGTCTGTCTTTGTTTACAGCACCTGGGTCACCTTGCTTGAGCTTCCACCTTTCAGTGACAGCAACTTTAGAAAAAAGGTAAGAATATATCACATATCACATCCTGAGTTCTTTTAGGTGTCTGGTTTTTATTGGGGTGTGTGTGTGAGTGTGTGTATGTGTGTGTGTGTGTGTGTGTGTGTTTAGTATTTTCTAGATTACAGGAACTTAAATTCAAATACATGTGGTAAATTACAGTTTCTCTCAGTCCATCCAGCCATCTTTTAAAAAGTCACATTGAAAGCTTTTAGAATCTCTTCCATATAATTTATTTAAAGTGGGAGGATTGAGTTAGCCAGAGGCAGGCTGCAAACTGGCAGTTTGGGAGACTAGGCCAATGGGAGACTAGGCCCAAGTTTCTATTTCCAAGAAATGAGAACCAGGATCCAGGAACCCATGGTCAGCCAACCCCAGCCTCGGGCAGCCCATCAGAGGACACCTTGTCATCAGACCTGAAGTAAGAATAGTTAGCTAAAATGAGTAAGCAACCCCCTGGGACGTCTCCAGAGCCTAACCAATTGTAGAATCAGTCAGACTCCTAGAGATAGAGCTAACCAATGGGCATAAAGGGGCGCATACCCCTCCCTGGAATTGCCCTAACTGACAATAAAAGCTGGGCCTGCAAGGCCACTAGGAGTTCCCATTCCTGAATGGAGAGACCCCTGCATACAGGAAATTCTGCTCAATAAGTGCTCCTTGCTTTTGCATACTATTTGAGTCTAGGGATATCATTCTTTGGCAGTTCTTGGACCCTAACAAAAGTAGTTTGGACTTGCTTGAGATGGATGCTGAGAAAGAAGCCTTCCCTTTCTATTTTGCCTGAAGCAATTTGTACCTTCTCTACCTCTCTAAACTTTCAGAGCGTTGTCAGCCCAAGGGCCTGGTACTTCTGCATTAGCTATGAATTGTTCCAGCTATGACTTAGGATGCAGACTGTGCTTGGGCCCCACCACCTCTTCTTGAAAGCAAGGTTACTTTAACTTATATCACCGTGAAACATGATGCAGGTTTGAGAAAAGAAAATAGAGTTCCATGTTCTCAGCAGCAGGCATCCATCATCTTGGTCTTCCATAGAGATAAGGTTAGAAGGGAACTAGCACTATCTCTTAGGATGCAGGGCCTTTGTCCTATCATCTGAGTGAGACACGGACATCTTCACACCTCAGCTGTGCCCTTTAAAATATCACAGTGGTAACACACCTTCATAGAAACAGGAGACAGGCCTGCTGTGATGTCTCATGGCTTTAATCTCAGCACTTGGAATGATGCTAGACAATAATATTTTTAGAAGAAAAAGAAAGCAAAAAAAAAGTAAAAAGAGGCCCCCTGACCAGTGCTACCCAACATGGGTGAGGCATAGATAGCACTCCTGAGACGACTCAAATACCCAGAGGCCCCAGGTACCACTAAGATGGGCAAGTGAGTGATGGAAAGGTGGAAGAGAAAGAGAAGCAGAAGGAGGTGTACACAATGAAGAGAGAGGAACCCGGAGACTCCAGTGAATAATAGCCTGATATGATTAGCCAGCAATGTGGCCTAAGGTCATGCTGTTGCTGAGGGCCGTGTCTGGGGCTGTGGTACTGAAGCAGAGCTCATATGTTGCCACAAAGGCTAGGCAGATGTCCCTGGTCTGGGCTGCCACCTGGGGCTAATGTGCAAGGCTGGCCTCAGCCCTCACTCAGGCATCATGGGAGAACTGTCCCTGAAGGTAGAGAGCAAGAGAATGGGCCTCACCCCTCTTTAGCTGCATGGGAGAGTGGGCCTGAACCTCTCCCAGGAAGCACAGTAGACCTGGCCCTGGTTTTATGGTTTTATGGGTTGTGGGTGAGCCAGCCTGGAGGGCATGAGAACAGGAGATCTGGCACTGCCACTTGTCTGATGTGGGGTGGTAGAAATGCCCTTCTACCACCCACACTCTCAGCCACCTGCAGCAGGTGGGAAAGCTGGCCCAGGGGTCATGAGATTGGCCATCACCACCTACGGTACTCTTGAGAGCAGGTGGCAGCACAATAGAGCTGATCCCTGCTGGCATGGGTGCAGGTGAGCTGGTCCAGAAGGCAAGACAGTGGGAGAGTTGGCCCAGCCCCTTGCTCGAATTGGCACCGGATGAGCTAGCTTGTCCTACAGATCCAAAGCTGCAGGATGACACAAAGAAACAGGGTATCCAAGAGAAGTCCAGGTAAGGATCCAGTATTGATAGTGTACAGAAGCTACATGCGATCTGTGTCTCTTTTAAATTGTGTATAGATGTTCACTTTAACCGGCCTCCCTTCCAAAGCTTCTAGGCGCTCATTCCTTCCACAGGAGTCCCATGCAACAAGCAGAGATCAGCTGATTGCTCAGTTACCTTATCCATCTATGGTGCTCTGGGACCAAAAAAAAAAAAAGGCATCAGTCTTGCTAATGACAATGACAAGATTGCCAAGGATCCATTAGTTGATTTTCTTGTCTGTCCTCGTCCTCTAATAAGAGCAAAACTGCCCCAACTATTTTCTTGGTAGGGATTCCAGTAGCAGTAATAGTCTCATTTTTTTTCCTACAGATGCTATCTCCGGCACACACCACTCTCTAAGGATGCACTTTCTCACTCTATAGATGTCCTATGTGCTAGATCTTTGCCATGTGACAAGTAGTAGTGTAGCCCCTCAGATGAAGCCTCGTCTCGGCCACTCAAACAGCTGGCCCTCTATAGCACCCCTCTGGCCACCTCAGAAGGGGTTGAATCAGTCTGTATCCCAAACCCCAACCGCAGTTAGGGTTCCCTCAAAGATGGGGAAGGAAGAACCAAGAGTTAGCCAAATCCCTGACAGGAAGACAGATGCAGAGGAGCCATGACTAGGTAATAAAGACAGCAAACTTCCAAGACAGCTGGCTTCTTCCTCATCTAAGGCAAAGCCTGGCAATCTAAAAGATAAGCCTGGCCGTTTTCTCAGGAAGCAATGGCCAATCAGCCATTCTGTCCTTGTTCAAACTGACCAACCTTAGAATGGAACTTGGAGAAGACCCTTCTAAACTAACAAACACAACAACAACAGCCCTCAGACCTTCAGGAGAGACTGGATTTTTCAGGCTCCCAAGAGCCTCTCTACTTTATGTGGTGTAGTGGAACAGTAGTAGAGTCATCATTAGATAGATAGATAGATAGATAGATAGATAGATAGATAGATAGATAGATAGATGATAGATAGATAGAGAGAGAGAGAGAGAGAGAGATGATAGAGATAGAGAGAGACAGAGAGACAGAGAGAGACAGAGAGACAGACAGACGGACGGACGGACAGACAGACAGACAGACAGACAGACAGACAGACAGATAGATAGATATGTCAGGTAGACATTAGAATGAAATAGCTGTTTTTCACTGTATCTAGTGTAGATATTAGAATGAATCGTTGTTATCTAGAAGTTCTTTGACCGTGAAGAAAGCATTGTAGAAAGCTGATTACTTTCTGTTATCTAATGGAGTTGTTTTTCTGAAGGAGCTTTACATTCTTCGCATGACTTTGGTCACAAGCCACTCTTGGCACACCTGGAATGTCATGCATTATTGAATACTGCAAACAGTACACAGTAAGGGCTAAAGCTGCAGGGGTCTGATGCTTTCCTTTATGAAACATATCGATTACATTAGGGGCTTTGGTATGAGGAATCCAAAGTTGGTTTACGCAGAAAACAACTTTTGTGTAACAATCAATAAATATGTGTTCTGCACAGCTGTTTAAGGGTTAGTTCATCACTGCTAGATCTCCCTGCTGCCTAAGAGCCTGATTATGTTCTGGAGTGACCCTCTTTCTTCAACAGATCCAAGTAACTCAAAACCCCGACTTTGTGGGGTCTGCTTCTCTATCCTCCTGATGGCTGTCTTCTCTTGTACCCAGTTGAGTAGTAAGCATCCCCTGCCCTGCTCCTGGTCTGTCTGATCTTCCCCCGCAACACACACACCAGCTTTTACTCCACCAGTAATGATTCTGTGAGACATGACAAATTGTGGGAAGGACTTTCCAAAATGAGCTATACCTCTCAGCTTTCAGCAAAATCTCATAAAACATGTTCTGCCAAGTGTCTTCTCAGTGGACCAGAGGACCACACCCTTCCAGAAAAGGCCTACTTCACAAGCCTTACTTATATGCTAGGAAACCCTACTTCCCTCTGTCTGTCTCCATCCATTTCCTCCATCCTTACCAATAAAACCTCAGAATATCCACCTCTGAGCCCTCTTCTCCTTCTCAATAGAGCAGGGACCAGAACTTGTCTGCTCTGGGCAAATTACTTAACCATCTTCTCTTACTTTAACCTAACTCTACTGACTCTCTCTGCTCCTAAAATTTTCCTCACCTTATCACTGTTCCTTGACTCCAGTTCCTTCTGTCTAGATAACAAGCCATCAACTCATTCTTCTTTTTATGCTCTGGAAAATCTTTTATCTCTCAGAGCAGAAACAGCAGGACTGAGGGTTTCTTTACATCAAGTAATGACTCAGTCTTGCCAGGTCTCTGAAACCCTAAAGAAATGTCAGATCATCTTGACATTCTCTGGGACCACTCAATTCTTTGCTATCGTTCTCTGAAATGAACGACTATATCTCCTGGCTGTTGCCAATGGAAGGTCTACAGCAGAAAGTCTCAACTGATTAAAGACAGGGCTCAAGACTTAGGGACCAGGCTCAGGAAATACAGCAACATGTCTCCTTCACAGAGGGGACTCTTATTTCCCTCCCATTCTGGCTCCTCCCTTTACACATACCTTTCCTACTTCTTATCCTCATGCTTAAGTGTTTACTTTGTCTTTCAAATTTTTTTATGGAAATTCCTCCTGGGTCAATTCTCTTACCATCACTTGGTCTGTGACAAAGGATGAAGTCACTCCAGACCCCAAAACTTCCAAACAACAGCTCCTCTTCCAGCAGGAAGTAACCAGAGAGAAAACAATGTGTCCTCCCCACCCCCCACCCCCCGCAACACACACACACACACACACACACACACACACACACACGTGGGGTTTGGAGGCACCAAGCTCTCAGACATAGATACATGTGCCCTCTAGCCATTTGAAATCAAACTAAATCTATTTTTCATTGTCCTCCCATTTATGTCTTACACATGGTATCTCATGAAATTAAAAAGCTTCTATACAACAAAGGACACCATCCTTCAAACAGAGAAGCAGCTCACAGGATACAAAAATTTGTTTTACCATCTACACACCTAAAAGAGAGTTAATATTTAGAATGTAAAACAAACTCAAAAATTAGACACCAAGGAAATAAAACTCAATTAAAAACAGGGCAGGAAACTAAATATAGAATGCTCAAAAGGTGAGGCAGAGACGGCTGAGAGCATTGTTTTTAAGTGTTCGATATCTTTAGCCACTGGGAAAATGCAAATTAAAACGACTTTGAGATTTTCATCTTACCTCTGTCAGAAGGGCTGAGAAAAATGTAAGATGACAAATGCTGGGTTGATGTGGGGAAAGGGGAACATTTATTCACTGCTGGTGGGTGCAAGCTGGTGTTGCAGTTGTGAAAAATCACTGTAGAGCTTCCTCAAAAAGCTAGAGACAGATCTACAGCACAAGCCAGTTATATCACTCTTGGGCATACACCCAAAGGATATTTCACTACAGGAATATTTTTTCATCATATTCATTGCTGCTCTATCCACAATAGCCAGGAAATAGCCTAGATGTTCAACAATAGATGAATGAATAATAAAAATGTGATGCATTTACATTGCAGAATATTGTTTGGCTATCAAGAAAAAAATAACCTGCTAAAGTTTACAGGTAAATAGATAGAGCTAGAAACAGTCATTCTGAGTCAAGTAATCCAGGCCCAAAAAGATAAACATTACATGTTTTATCTTCTATGTGGAGGATGTTAGCTTGGAACCTTTAGATATTTCATTTGTAATACCCACAGATGTCAGGAAATTACTAAGGTTCTAAGTTGAGGAGGAGTGTCTTTCAGAGGAAGGCAGACACAACACAGTGGTATAAAGGAGGAGAAAAACAATGGAACAGAAAGGCTAAAGGTGGACAGATGGGAAGAAGAGCTAAGTGTAAAGCCCTTCCAAAAAAGTCATAGGAAATACTACTAGTGCAATGTCCCTACTAGACACCATAGGCTAACAAATAAAATGCCCAGTGCCAGGAAACAGTTGCTTCTCTTTGTTGTGGTGGTTGGTTGGTTGGTTGGTTTTGGTTTTGGTCTTTCAAGACAGAGGTTTTTTTTTTGTTTGTTTGTTTAGCCTTGGCTATCCTGGAATTTGCTCTTATAAAACAGGCTAGCCTCAGAGATTTGTCCACCTCTGTCTCCCAAGTGCTAGGATTAAAGCACCCAGCTGGGTTGATTCTATTTTTAATTAATGGCCAGTCAGGTTCCACAGACCCCAAAATATTAAAGACTATTGCTCTTTTTCTCAAGAATTTGAAAATAAGACTCTATTGCTGAAGACATCACATACTTGAGTCACAGGACATGAAGAAATCAAGCTAGAACTGACCTCAAATCTTAATCTTTACTAAATAGCTTCACAGTGCTGGAAGATGCTATGCATACTTCCAGAAGAGAACATAATCATTAATTTTATCCAGGTGCAGACCTTCTGAGATATAATAATTGGCAACATCTACCCAGTGCTGCAATCGCAGCCTGAGTGTCATGGAAGTAACCAACCATTTGTAACTAGATTTATAACCCACTCCACAATATGGAACCCATTAACAGGGAAGATGTAGCTAGATGGGCCATCAGCCCTAGCAGAAACTACTTTTATTACTCTGCTAAAAGGACTTTGGTGGTTTAAATATACTTGGCAAATGAGAAATGACACGAATAGGAGATATGGCCTTATTGGAGGAGATGTAGTCTTGTTGGAGGAAGTGTGTCACTGTGGGGGTGGGCATTGGAGGTCTCTTCCTAGGCTCCTATGCTCCTACCCAGGTCAGAAAAAGTCTTCTCCTGGATACCTTTGGATTAAGATATAGAAATTTGAGCTCCTCCAGCAATATGTCTGCCTGCACTGCTGCCCTGCTTCCAACCATGATGATAATAGACTAAACCTCTAAAACTGTGAGCCATTCCAATTAAATGTTGTCCTTTATAAAAGTTGCCTTGGCCAGGTGTGGTGGCACACACCTTTAATCCCAGCACTTGGGAGGCAGAGGCAGGCAGATTTCTGAGTTCAAGGCCAGTCTGGTCTACAAAGTGAGTTCCAGGACAGCCAAGGCTACACAGAGAAACCCTGTCTCTAAAAAACCAAAAAAAAAAAAAAAAGTTGCCTTGGTCATGGTGGCTCTTCACAGCATTGAAACTCTTGTCTAAGGCAGAAGTTGGTAACAGGAACTGGGGATATTGTTGTGACAGGCTTGACTCTATTTTTGTTTGGAGGTATGTGGCTTTTAGTAGCACTTTGGATTTGGAAAGCAGTAGAATCCTTTAAGTAGGTAGGGCTTAATTGGCCATCCTAATAGAAATATGAAAGATAGTGGTGCTGAAGGTGATTTGAACTGTGGGGGCCTGGCTCTAGATGTCTCAGAGGAGAATTTTAGTATGTGGTCTAGAGACTCTTCTTGTGATATTTTGGTAAAGAATGTGCCTGTTTTTTACTTCGGTCCGAAGGTCCGAAGGGTCTGCCTTAGGCAAAGGTGAAGAGATTCCGACGATTAATTGCATTGGCAAAAAAAAGTCTTAGACTTTGTCCTGTGGTTCACTCTTTTTTTTTTTTTTTTTTTGCGGTGTTGTAAAATCAAAGCACTACTTTATTAAATGAGTTATTTACACACTATGAACATCAATATAATTACAATTGTAAAAAAAATTTTATAACAAGAATGGACTGATTTTTCAGATTTCCACATCAGAGTCAGCTGTACATTTACACAGAGTTGTCTTTGCCTGAAGCCCAAAGGGAACAGCGCAAAAACGAGTGTTTCTGTAGCCCCTTTATTGTTTGCTGACCAACAGTTTAAAAAAGCAGCCGCAGGTTTGTTACCTAAGGTCTGAGACAGTAGAGCCAAAGGTGCCGTGAAGTCACCTGTAAACAACTTTATGCCTGAACATCAGCCAATTCTGGAGGAAGTGGAGTCTTAGGGTGCTTGCTTTCAAAGTGCTGCTTGAAGGTCTTGGGGTCTGGCATTTGTGTCCTACAGACGGTGCAGGTATATATTAAGGCAGCTTTGGCAGCAGCCTTTTGGTCATATCCTTGTTTCTTCTTTTGTCCAGCCTGCTTTTTTGGCATTTTTCTGCTGAGACTGAATCTTCTGCTGTCCACGAGCCATATCCCGGCCGGGCCGGTCTGGCATCCGAGAGACCGCGCAGCGCGAGAAGAGCTGGGCAGGACGTAGGGAAGGAAGGGTCGAGCCCCGCACCGCTTGGGGCCTCCACCACCCGCAGAGGAAGGACCGAGCAGAGTCGGGAGCACAACAGCCACAGCGCCTGCCCGCTGCGCCTGAGCTCGAGGCAGGCCCGTCGCCCTGTGGTTCACTCTTATGAGGAACATTTTGATCAAGCATGGAAGCTTAGAAGGAAAAATACAAAATGTGTGGTTTAAGTATTAAAGAGGCACCAGGAAGTGGAATAGAGCTAAATCCTGTGTTCAAAGATATTAAATTGATTTAAGGGTGTGGTGACCTCAGGGCAAGATCCCACCCAACTAAGCTTATTATTTATGTGTTTGCAGTTGAATAAGCAATGGTTATATCATGTTAGGCATTATTATTACCTGGTATTTGGACTCTTAATCTGAAATGAACTGCAATCCAGAAATAGAGGGTACCTGTGATCTAGATCTTGAGACTAAAAGACACAGATTTTTTTTTCATTTTTATTAGAAATTTTCTTCATTAACATTTCAAATCGTATTCCGAAAGTCCCCTATACCCTCCCAAGACACAGATTTATTTTTTATTTTTTATTTTTTATTAAATATTTTCTTTATATACATTTCAAATGCTATCCCGAAAGTTCCCTATACCCTCCCCCCACCCTGCTCCCCTACCCACCCACTCCCACTTCCTGGCCTTGGCATTCCCCTGTACTGGGGCATATAGAGTTTGCAGTACCAAGGGGCATCTCTTCCCAGTGATGGCCAACTAGGCCATCTTCTGCTACATATGCAGCTAGAGATACGAGCTCTGGGGGTACTGGTTAGTTCATATTGTTGTTCTACCTATAGGGTTGCAGACCCCTTCAGCTCCTTGGGTGCTTTCTCTAGCTTTTCCATTGGGGGCCCTGTGTTCCATCTTATAGATGACTGTGAGCATCCATTTCTGTATTTGCCAGGCACTGGCATAGCCTCATACGAGACAACTATAATAGGGTCTCTTCAGCAAAATCTTTCTGGCATATGCAATAGTGTCTGGGTTTGGTGGCTGATTATGGGATGGATCCCTGGGTGGGGTAGTCTCTAGATAGTCCATCCTTTTGTCTTAGCTCCAAACTTTGTCTCTGTAACTCCTTTCATGGGTATTTTGTTCCCTATTCTAAAGAGGAATGAAGTATCCACCCATTGCAAGACACAGATTTTTGATCAAGATCTTTACATGGGATGACACATAATTTTGTTCTGGATCTTGAGGCATAGTGGCCATGAAAATCTTAGGTCCAGGCATGGGAGTACATGCTTTTAATCACAGGAGACAGAGACCCCAGATCTTTTAATTCAGGGCCAGCCTATTACAGAGCAAGTTCCAAGTAGAAAAGAAAGCTTAAGTCCAGGCATAGTAGACCATGCCTTTAATCCCAGCATTCAGAAGACAGAGGCTTACAGGTATCTGAATTCAAAGTCAATGTTCAGAGCAAGTTCCAGGACAGCCAACCTTAGCCAGTGAAGGAGTTGGAAACCAGAAAGCTGGTGATAATATAATAGAACAAAGGGCCATGTTCCAGCCTAGTAAGCAACAGAACTCTGCAGCTTTGGCCATGTGGCTCTGGCTTTAGAATCAAGAATAAAAGGAGTTACTGGAACAGTTGATGCTGGTTAGCTGAAGCTAAGAAATTAGTGATGATTAAGAAGAGAGCAGCAGCCGGGCGTGGTGGCGCACACCTTTAATCCCAGCACTCAGGAGGCAGAGGCAGGTGGATTTCTGAGTTCGAGGCCAGCCTGGTCTACAAAGTGAGTTCCAGGACAGCCAGGGCTATACAGAGAAACCCTGTCTCAAAAAAACAAAAACAAAAACAAACAAAAAAAAAACAAAAAAAAAGAAGAAGAAGAAGAAGAAGAGAGCAGCATCACTGAGGTGAAATCTTCTGGAAAGTATTTTCTGAGAGCACAAAGAAGCTGTGTTCCAGAGATAGCCAAGGTCGTGCCTCGTGCTGCAGCTAAACTTGGTGATGTATAAGAGTTACCCAAATGGTACTGGTTTTGAAGGCATAAAGGGGTCCTAGAAAGCAGCTGAGGCTTGGAACTGAAAGGCCAGGAAAGGCATTGGTAAAGGTGTATCCTCAGTTGCAGTTGATGTCCCAGGACTAAAGGGGTCATGCAAAGGATTTAAGAAAAGCTGCTAAGAGGGAATGGAACCAGCCCCAGAGAAAGAAGTTTGTTGCAGTCAACAAAGATGAAAGGAGTTGGAGATCTGAAGAGCACTTTGACATCAGACATGGAGATGCAGAGTTTGGAGTTTTCCCAGCTGGATTATGGACTTGCTTTGGTCCAATATTTCCTCACTCTGATCTTTTAGAATGGTAGTGTATATAGCCTGTGACGTTGGAGGCATGTGATCTACTTTTTGATTTTTATTTTATAGGGGATTACAATTAAATGATTGCATGAATTTCAGAAGAGACTTTGAACTTTAGACCTTTAACCCTAATAAGATTCTTATAGACTAAGGGACTAAGGGACAATCTTCTTCTGGCTGTCTTTGAATCAAGATGTAGAACTTTCAGCTCCTCCAGCAACATGTCTGCCTGAACTATTGTCATACTTCCCACCGTGATGATAAGGGATTAAACCTCTAAACCTGTAAGCCAACGCCCAATTAAATGTTGTCCATTATAAAAGTTGCCTTGGTCATAGTGTCTCTTCACAGCAATAGAAACCCTAACGAATCCAGGGACATAGAATCCTAGTGACTTTTTGTTACAGCCACAGATTGGTGAATCTCTCAGTTCCCATCAGAGAAGCTTCTTTTTGCTGTACAAGGTAACTTACATAAAAACCCACAATTGGATGTGGTGCACAGAATAAGAAACTGTGGAGTGTTTAGCCCTAAGCAAGACATCTATCTATATCACACCACTCCCAAGACTCAAAGAAGAAGGGGCAGAAAGATTTTGAGAGCCGAAGGTGGTGGATGACTTCAGCAGTGTTTTCTGGACATAAAAGTGCAGTTGCACATATGAAATTACAGTGATTATAACAGCATACACAAGATCTTCATAAGCTCAGACCAGAAAAAAATACTAGCATAGAAGGGAAAGGTAGTCACAAAGTCCTATCCCTGGTTGAGAAGCTATTTGGTAACTGATACTGCTAGGAAAAAGAGTCTGTTTTCCTTAAGGGAGGAGCTTCTGGTAGTTAAAACATGTTCCAGTAAATGACCATACAGCCAAGGGAATATGGAGAGCATTAGTTGGGTCGAATGGGTTTAAGAACAAAGACACAAAGATCAGTGAATCTGGAATGTGGAGTGAATCTGGGCAGAGCCCATTGTATTTTGAGTCCAAAATACAATGTACGAAATTGTCAAAAAACTAAAATAAATAAACTTTACAAATAAATTTTGGGAAGATACTTGAAGCTTTCCAAAAATCCTCTTTAAATGTCTATATGAATAATCATTGTACCCATAAATAATAAATGGATAGTGGGCTAGCTATGGACTATGAAATGGAATACTCGTCCTTTGAGTATCTTGTCTTGGTTACCAGGCTTTAGGCTGAAGACAGCTCAAGGATCTGTCCCCTCAGTCCACAGGGCCTGTGCTCTTTGCCTCAGTTCCCACTCACTGTCTTGCCAGAGAGGAGTGTTTTCTGGAAACTGTCTGAGCACTTCAGCAGTGACCAAGCCTTCAATTTTCAGAATTACATCTTTTGAGGGTACCAGAACAGGGTTAATCCAGAAATTGTACTTATTGCTTAGTCTTTCCTCCCACAGAGCATGATGAAGTGATATAGAAATGACATAAATTGATTCTGGAACAATCTTGAAAATTAATTTGACTTATTCTATTTCAGTATTTTTATGTCCCTATACATAAAAAGAATATACATGAAATCTTGCAAGTTAGAAAGAGGTATCTGGATACTTCTTCATCTCTAAGTGCTGCTTTAATAAGCTCTGGTCCGTTGTGTGCCACAGTCAAGGCTGTGCATAATGCTTTATGGAGATGGGGAGCTAACACAGGCCAGGACTGTGCTCAGTCCACAGCCTACAGGGAGCACTCAACATTTCAGCGAATTTATATGACTTTTACTTGTATTGTTCTTCACAGTGTCTGAGGAGGTAGACAAAGAAAACAGTATAATCACTTTTTTGAAATCTGGAAAAATAGACAATAATTCGTTTTCCATACATTTAGCCACTCAGTTAGTTTAGAAATTGAAACAAATACAGTTGGCCTTGCTGACTCCTCCATCCCAAGTTTGAATATTTCATCAGGCCAAGTTTTAGTTTCCTAAGTAACTGATTATGGTAGAAAACTAAATAAAAGATACCCAAGCTGACAAAGGAAACTTTGTGGATTTCCTCTGTAGACCTTTCTTCCCCAGCAACTCAGAGGCCACAAATGGAGGAGCAAGTGGGTTTAAATACTTCCTCTTTATCAACATAAAGGGAAAATGATGCGTGGGCTGATTTAAAATAAGATCCAGTGGAAGAGAAGCCCCCATGAAACATTGGTGAAGGATAATCTGGTCCTGATGTTGATCTCGTCCAGCTACAACCCTACCGTCGTTCATTTTGCAGCTGATTTTACACAGTTTTCAGTGAGAGCCTTTATCACTGTGTCCATTAACCTCACCTCAGACAGCATCTATTTCGCTTCTTGTAATGAGCAGAAAAGAGGCTGTACCCGTGTCTTCTTAAACTTTTTACAAATTAGTATTTATATTATTTACATTTATATAATTTTTATATTTATATTATGTATATTTATATTTTTCTCATTTATCATTGGAGGTTTTTTGTTTTCTTTTTCAAAGTAAAAAGAAGCTCGTTTGAAATGGATCTTATGACATGGTTGATAAGAGTTGCCCCTAGACCCAGATATAGCTGTCTCTTGTGAGACTATGCCGGGGCCTAGCAAACACAGAAGTGGATGATCACAGTCAGCTATTGGATGGGTCACACGGCCCCCAATGGAGGAGCTAGAGAAATTACCCAAGGAGCTAAAGGGAACTGCAACCCTATAGGTGGAACAACATTATGAACTAACCAGTACCCTGGAGCTCTTGACTATAGCTGCATATGTATCAAAAGATGGCCTAGTTGGCCATCACTGCAAAGAGAGGCCCATTGGACTTGCAAACTGTATATGCCCCAGTACAGGGGAACCCCAGGGCCAAAACGGGGGAGTGGGTGGGTAGTGGATTGGGGGGGTGGGTATGGCGGACTTTTGGGATAGCATTGAAAATGTAAACGAGGAAAATACCTAATAAAAATAAAATTAAATTAAAAAAAAAAAAGAGTTGCCCCTAGGTATGATTGTTCTGGGGACATGAAAAGCACCGTGTGGTTTCAATGTCTCATTGGGTAACTTCCAGATTTCAGGATGCACAGGCAGATATTTTATTGGACATTTTCAGTAAGCTGTGCTAATATTATCACTGAAATTAAACTTGTGTTATAATTTAAAGCTGATAGATATGAGTTCCTACTAGAAAAAGGTACTCTCATGGAGTATTTGAATCTTGTACACTAAGACTCTTTCAAACTGTGGACCTCTTCCAAGAAATGAGTGTAAACAGAACTCAAGCAACCATGCAAATGTAGTCTTTAAAAGTCTGACCCATGCCGAAATGCTAAGAGCGTTCAGCCATCAGATAGAGATCAGGGTCTATGTGACATGTCCAACAATCCTGTAGAAGGGAGAAAGCTCAAAAGAGGGAACATTGAAGCACTGGATGTTACAGACACTGCTTGTGTGAGGGCAGGGACCAAACAAATAAATCATGCAGTGAGGGACGTCATGATGAAGAGCAAACGGTGAGCAAACGGTGCGTGTGCTGGGGGTGGACGCGGGTGAGAAGGCACGGGGCAAAGGCGTCTCCAGGGAGACTGGGAAATGAAGTAAGACACTTTTGTCTCTGTAAGAAAACGTGACAGGGCTTGTTTTCTCATTCCCCAGAAGTCTGTGGTGTAAGACTAAGAATAAAGAGCTTGTAGCAATCTGTACACACAAGCACCTGTGACTGCGACTTTACTCTTTATGCAAATACGTTGGACTAATGTAGAGAGCTTGTGAAATGATGACAAAAGCTACCCAGAGCTCTTTACAGGCTGAACTTTGGACTCGTGCATCTCATGTGAGAAAGGCAGGAAGGCTTTTAGGTGGAGGAAGTGGCCTCTGGCTGTCTTGTGACTGCCACTCATCACAGAAACCACTGTACAGACAGGAACTGAGACACGGAGACACGGCACAGGAAAGGCTCTCTGCATAGGTAAGTGACACGAACTCTTTCTTCTTTCTGTTTGATTCTCCCCGTCTTCCCCAGCTTGAGACTGTTCGGTGGTCTATATGTTCCATCTTAACAGCGTCAGCTCACTCCAGGCTTTCATACACACATGGTCACGTAGAAATCGGATGACAACCTGTAAGAGCTGTGGATCCAAAAGCTTCTAGAAATTCCCTGAGCATCACCACCCCTGAAGGAAAAAGAAAATCCCATCTTGATCATCCTTGATAACATCTTTAGAACTCTCTTGGTAACTTTCTTTAGAATGTAAAGCAGTATAAATTTTCATTTATGCCCCTTCAACCCTGTATACGTGTGCACACACATGCATGTGAGTGTGCGCGTGCTCTGTGTGTGTGTGTGTGTGTGTGTGTGTGTGTGTGTGTGTGTGCGTGTGTGTGTGTGTGTGTGTGTCCGGGGGCTTTTTTTGCATCACATTCTATCATGTTAAGGCATATTTGGTTGAAATGTGTCTATGCTTGTCCAAGAATTGCTTCCTTCACCATTTGACAGTAGAGATAGTTTAAAAGATTTACTTCAGTTCAGATGGTTGAACTTAACAATCCTAAAGAGCAGTGTAGCTACTCCCTGTGCTCAGGTGTTAACATAAAGCAAGCCTCGAAAGTGGCATTTCTCTGGGGGTTTTTGATAGAAAATAGAGATCCCAGTTCACTGATTCAAAATTAAGCATCCAGTGTTTGAAATGAGCAACTTAGCAAATAAAGTGTCATCTATTTCTTTTTTGATCTACATTTTTTACTCCCTACCAGTAAATTGTCCAGGTCTGAACTAAAACTCCCCTCCCCCCTTGCACTATGAAATCGTGAAATCCTGTACGCTCCATCCCCTAGTTGTTAGGAGCAGTGGCTTCTGTTAGGAGATGCCAGCATGGGCAAGATGTCCAACATGGACAAGATGTCCTGTGAACAGTAGCTCCTCAGCTGCTCTCTGCATCCAGCTCCTGCATTTTAAAATACCAGACTCTACACAAATAGAGGTGCAAACAGTGTGCCGTGTCCACCACATGTGGGGTGGGGTTAAGACTGTCGGCAAGACCAGGGATGCTTCCAGTTGTGTACTCCAGACTCAAGCTATTGCAGAATTGCTGGACATGTGAAAAGAACGTGGCAGGGAACCCCAAGTATCTCTGAGTTCCAGATATCTTTTATTGAAGTGCGAGAGTTCAGTTAGGCCACTGGTGTTAAATAAATTATAAAATTGGGGTTGCAACTAGCCATCGGTGATGACTCTTTCTGCCAGAGAATTGGCTTTGGATTTCTATCATCTTTTAGACATACAGACTACAAATATTATACTATTTTTAACTTTATTACTTTAATCAAAATAGCACAACTGCCTAATCAGACTTAAGTGATCTTACCACAATTCACATTCTATTAATATTTACATTAAAGGTGTCCCTGTTGACCACTCCCACATATTTCTTATGATCAACTGAAATATCGATATTATGAAAAGTAAAAATTGATACAAACCTAATAGAGTGGAAGCACAAAAGACAGACTGCTTCTAAAAAAGCACCATTAACCTATGTGAAATGTCTCCCCACAAGGTTAGTAAATACTAAGAATTTAATCTTACCGTGGCTAGAAGTCTATTTAAGCTCATGTGTTGCCCAAGGCCTTTTCTGCTCAGCCATGTGCTGAGGAAATGCTCATGTTATTTTCCAAATATCTACCTACTCAATCAGAAACTTTGCATGACTTCCCTTGGAGTGTTAAGAAAGAAGATAAACTTTTTTGTTCTCTTCGGGGTAAACGCTATTTTCTCTATGTGACATTCTTACAACAGCATGGGAGAGGAAAGTTCACAAATGAAGTCACCAGGAAAAATGAGGCCAGCATGATGCCAGAGGTCTCCAGCTCTATTCAAATCAGGTCCAGTCAAAGCGGAGTCAAATAGCAGGAGTGGTGTTTTTGTCTGTTTGGGTTGGTTGGGACAAGGTCTCTCCATGTAGCTGTGGATGTTCTGGGGCTTATATAGGCCATGCTGGTCTAGAACTCACAAAGACACAAGTGCCTCTGCCTACTGACGATTGGGGTTAAAGGCATGTGCCACTATGCCCAACTTGGCCACATCTCTTGTGTGAGGCAAATTTGAGTCTAATTATATGCATTCTTTTAATCTTGCCCCTTTATGTCCCTGCAAAATGTTCATATGATCAGTTTTGTTTTGAGGCTTTGTATCTCTAGACTTAAACAAACACCACATTAGCTTATTCACAAGGCATTTCCCACAAGCCCCACTGCCTGCTTGGTGAACTTCTCCCCCAGCTCATCTACTTCCAGCTGGTTTGGTCCTGACCTGTCATTTGAAATTTACAGTCAGGTTTACCGACAGATCTGTCTTGGCTTTTGAACGTAGATAATAGTCATCTCTCCCTTGATACTCCTCACATTATCTGCTGCCATCCTCTTTTACTAAACTGACTGGTCTGCTTGGAATTAGAGGTGTAATATATATGATTGTGCCACATTAAAGAAACAGAGTTTGATTATTTTTTTATTGTTGTTTTTTGTTCTTCATCCCTTTGGGGGAGGGGGAAATAGGTGCTCACAAGGGTGGGGTGGGCCTAGAATGGCAGCGAAGTGTGTGTGATGAGGTGCATTGTATAAAACTCCCAAATCATCAATAAAAATTGGAAAAGAAATTCTAGAATAAAACATAAAGCAGGAAAAGAAAAAGAAAGAAACTGAATCTATAGATTCGTATTCATGTGAAATTTGGACGAATCTTTTAGTTGAGACTCTGTGTGAGGTCTGGAAACTTTTTCCCAATACCTGGTTAGCTAAGGAGTTTTGTTTTGTTCTGTTCTGTTTTGTTTTGTTTCCTTAAGAATTCTGATCACAATTGAATGGTAATGTTTAATGTCTTTTAAAAGGATTTACTTTTATTATTTGTAGTTATGTGTATGTGTATCAGCATGGGCACACAAATACAGCTACCCTCAGAAGCCAAAAGGCGGCAGAGCCCCTGGATCTGAAGTTGTATGTCACCCAGTATAGATGTGGGTAATTAAACCTAGGTCTTCTAAAAGAGGAATATGCTCTCGTAAGCCCAGAGCCATTCATTCCGTCAGCCCCTTTGGCCTTGGTTGAGATTACAGTGTGGCTTGCTTTTGCCCATCAGCAATCTGTCAAATAGAGGGACATCTTCTAAGACACTGTGAGCCTGTCATCAATCCTTCTGTCACAGCATGTCTGTCTATTCATATACTACTAATTTTTAGTAACTGATACTTACGATGTTCAAATGTATGCTAACAAAATTATCTAGAACTTTCTTACAATGTCTGCCTTTTTCCTAATGTTCTCTTATCTGAAGCCATTTATGGAAGATAAGGACACCTTTGCCTTTGGAACTGAGTGAACGTCACCTGTAATTAGCCGTAGCTAATTGCCAACTCAGTCTTCGCTTCTACTTTCTTTTTTATTTGGTTGCATCACACAGTTCTAAGGGTGTCCCTTTAAATGTTGGACTGTAGTGCTAGCTTGAGGCATTTCAACTATTTTACTGTTGTTATGACCCTTTTGCTGGCAATAGTTTTTGCTGCGGTTTGTCACGTGGTTTTGAGCTTAACCACATAAGTTTTAACTTTTCTTCTTATGCTTCAGTTTTTCTTGTCTTTGTGGTAGCATCAGAATGAATTTTCAAATAACATGACCTTGAAGACCTGAGTCCACTGAAATCATGTAAATCTGTCTCACACCCTTCGCTGAAGCAAAGAACTCTGCAGTTTCCCTCCCTCCCTTTCCTGTCTGCTGAGCTCACACTATAAATCACATACTGTATGGAAACCTTAAAATTAATTCATTCTTCGACAATTTCATCCTTGTGTATAATAACTTCAGGTCACGTTCAGCCCTCCCCCTTCATCTCCCCACACCAATCACCTTCCTGGGAACAAGTCTTTTCCACTTGCCTGTGTCTTTGTTTCTCCTGTCTTTGTTCAGTGACTCACTGAATTTAATCTGGGTGCCCCGTGGACATGGCTGTGGGGTTACCCACTAGAGCATGGCGACCACAACACTGGAGACAATGGCTGCCTCTCCAGCAGCCATGGAACTGGAGCAGGGGCTGGGCTCCTTGAGTTCCAGTGTTCTTTAGGTAATATTTTCAATACAGTTACTTCTATAGGCAAAGAAGCTAAAGCCGGGGGCGGGGAGCTATTCCCAAAATCACTGACTGCCCCCTCACTGTCTCCTCCCCCTCTCTCTCTCTCTCTCTCTCTCTCTCTCTCTCTCTCTCTCTCTCTCTTTTTCCCTCTCCCTCTCTCTCTCTGCTGGCCTTGCACTTCAGTGAACTTGGTGGGAACACATCCTACCTTTATCCGTTGAGGCAGGCCTGCTTCAGTAGCAAGGGATTATAGCCACAGAGATGAAGAGAGGCAAAAAAAAAAAAAAAAAAAAAAAACCACAAAAACAAAAACTCTAGCTAGGGCACTAAGCCTTCTCTTAGTGTGTATTGTGGAATTTCTTTGAGTATATAATAACTTCACAGCTTACAGTTTTACAAAAGTTAGTATTAAATAGCTTACATAAACTATTCATAGACACATTGACTTGGAATTCCTTATTTTTTTGCAAAGCCTTATTAAATATATTAAATATTTTAGAATCAGTAATTATTTCCTTCTGCATTTATCTTTATCTATTTTTAATATCTCCAAAATACACATATATAACACCAAAAATACAAGCCTACAATTTGGGAATCTTGCTCCTGTAGAACAAGTAGCTTCTCCTTTAAACGGAATGCAGTCATACAAGAACTGAGGGATGTGGTGCGCAGGCACAGCTTCTTCAATGTAACAACTGCTGAAAGAATGTTCTAGAGAGATAGATACACATCTACCAGATGTGCTTGTATCTCCAAATCTCGTATGGCATAAAGTTTTCAGAGAAACACAGATAACTAAAAAATTTAATAGTCTTCTTTAAGTAAACTACAATATAAAATAGCATAACCACATATTAACAATAAAACAACCCCTTTATGCAGAATTCACAATGTGGTCACTGTTATTTATGGATATATGAGTGAAAATGGTTGTATATTTAATTTTTAATGCAATGGAAATATATATCTGCAAGTATATACTATGTATGTAAGGAGATATATATTTATATATGATAACCAATTTTTACAAAAAACGCTCCAGTGTGAACTACAACTAGGAAAAACAGTTTCACACTCTGTGAGCTACTTTGCTCTTTGAAATATATATTAAAAAAAATCAGGGTTATAACAAATACATTTTCTTTCTCTAATGAGAATTATAATTTCATAATGTATAATTTAAAGGATCTTTATCACTTTACATTTTTAATTAATTAGTGTGTGTGTGTGTGTGTGTGTGTGTGTGTGTGTGTGTGTGTGCTGTAAGGTGTATGTGGAGGTTAAAGGATATCTCTATGGAGTCAGTCCTCTCTCCTCACCTTCATGAATGTTCTGGAGATAGAGCGCAGGAGACCAGGCTTAGACAGCTAGCAAGTTTACAGGATTTGCGGGGAGTTGTTTTTCTGTCCATCTTGTTTTTGAGGCAAGATCTGTCTTGTTGCGTACGCTAAGCTTGAAGTCCTCCCATCTGACTATAGCAGCGCTGGATCTAGGATCACAGACAGGAGTTGCTGCATCTGACCTTTTCACATGGGTTCAAAGTCTTGAATTCAGGTCTTCCCAGCAGGTACTTTTCAACCAGTTAAGCCATTTCACCAGCCCCGAAACCAAACCATTTTAATGCACCATTTTAAATGAACAATTTTCATGTAAATGCTACAATTATTGCATCAGTGTATGCTAGTCAATGATTATTCTGGTCTATAACATAAGAGCTTAGATGAGTATTAATGTTAGTAACGGTTTAGTAGTATACTAAGAATTTTACATGTATAAGTCTTAGTTTCCAAATGTATATTAATAGCTACAGTTTTAAAGTTGACTTTAAAATTTAGGGAATCTCTATAAGCTAGTCCAAAAACTTAAAGCAACTTAGTAAAATTCAGTCTCCTGTAAAAATATCTGTCAGTTGCCTGATCATTATTAAATTGCATTATAAAAATGCTATGTATCACATAGCTATATCTATTAAATATAAGCCATTAAACTTTAATGAGTTTCTGTGGTTTCCCTTTGAGTGTTTTTGAGCAATTAATGAATTCAAGCTTTGATAGAAAGAACAGTTTCAGGGGGAGGGGCAGAAGGGATGAAAGAGAATAACTGCCAAGAATGACTAAAACTCATTGTATTTGCATACATTTGTGAAACCATCAAAGGATTTTTTTAAAAATGAAAACAATAAAGGCCACCTTCCTTTTTTTCTCTTTCCAGAATTGTACCATGCCTAACTACAAACTGCTTTATTTTAATATGAGGGGAAGAGCCGAAATTATTCGCTACATATTCGCTTATTTGGACATAAAGTATGAGGATCACAGAATAGAACAAGCTGACTGGCCTAAAATCAAGCCAAGTAAGTGTCACAAACTGTTCAGCCTTATGCAGGGAGAGTGGACTTCAGGGCTTTCCAGTGAAATGGAAGCCCAGCCCCACAGAGCTTAACACTGAGACGCAGCTGTTCAGGTAAGCAAAACAGATGAGGACTGGTCTCTGGGCGTGCTCTGGTTTTTATCTTCTTCTTCAATAAATGGCTCATAGAACTATAAGAAACAGCTGGGCCACTGACATCAGTTGAATATCACCCCTGCCAAGAGTGTGACCTGCTAATTTACATAAACTTCCCCAAACATCAGTTCCTTGTTTATACAATGAGTTCAGAGTTAACAGCCATCTCTCAGGATAGAATGCTTGAAGCCTGGTGGGCATGTTAAATTTCCAATACCACCTTCAAGCTTCCCTTTCAAGCTCCACATACCACCTCCCTTTTGTTTACACCAGTGCTGAAATTGAAGCTCTTCAGGGCACACCCTTTATTTGGATCTCTGTTTTGCTCACAGCAGCTCAGGGCCTTGAATTGCACTTGGTGTACTCCCGGGCTCAGTACTCAAAGCTGTGCTTCTTCGAAAAATGAAAGAACCTTACCTTGAACTAACCCAATGTGTGTATAAAGGCCTGGTCCCAGCCCTTGTGTGGGATACGTGACTTACGACTTTATTGTTTTTGCTTCTTTCCAAACTAATTATGTTCAAATCTAATTAGCTCAACATAACTACCTCAAACCTAAGAAACTCTCTGGGAAGTTGGAGCCAGTACACATGGCTACACACGTCGTGGTCATTGAAAAGATGGTGTCCCGTTGATTCAGAAAGTTTCAAGGTTACCATCAAGTGAAAAGAAAAACTTTGTATAGTATCATATAAGTTACGGTTTATTTTTGACATTTATGTTAGTTTCTCACGGTTGTGACAGAAATGAGGGAAGGAAGTAGGGTATACTCATAGATTTCTCTGCTGTCAGCTCACTGCTTGGGCCCTGAGGAAGAAAAACTTCAGGGTGGAAATGGTGTGATGGAGCAGAGATGCTCATCAGATGAAACCTGGGAGCAGGGACAAAGTAATGAGGACACTACAGCTAAGATGGAAGGCAAGGCTGCCCGCAGTCCACTTCCGCCAGTGAGGCCCTACTTCCTACATGTCTACTACATCATAACAGTACATCTGAAGCTAGACTCACTCAGTAGAAAAAACTGTTCACTGGATCAGATACTCATGAGCTGATCATCTGTGGAAAGACCCTCACGGAAAGATGTAAATAGGAATGTAGTCCTCTCTCAATCTAATCACGTTGACAAGGTTAACTAACACAATATGGAAAATTAATTAGAATACTACAGTCACTATAGCTATCTAGTAGAAATATTTTGTTTTAAATTTTATTAATTTTCTATAATAAAGCTTTCTTACAAAAGTAAAAAGTTCCAGTTTAAAAAAAAGGTGATATTTAGTGATAAAGTATTATTATCTGCTATAACTTATATTTGTACAAAATGCAACCATCTTTTACTGTATCCTTCAAATTGCTCTTCATCAAAATAAGACTAGAATTAGAACTTTCTTAGCTCCTGTGTAAGTCAAACTCTGTAATTGTTGGAATATGTTTTAAAGTAACCCATGTGATCTGTTTTGAGACCATGACATTGATGAAGCTTTAAAACACGGGAGAGATGTTTAAGAAAAGTTGCTGCTCTTACAGAGGGCTGGGGTTCAGTTTCCAGTACCCACGTAGCTGCTCACAGACTTTTGTAACCAGTTCCAAGAGGATCTCAGTCCCTCTTTTGGCCTCCAAAGGCACTTGCACACGTGCAGTGCAATTACATACTTGCAGGCAAAACAATCATAACACAGAAACAAATAAAAATAAGTCTTTTAAAAAGTAGTAAATTTATAAGTCAGTCTATCATGAGACAATGCAGCCTGTGGTATCCCAGGAAGCATTTGTGTTGTTGTTTGTTTATTTGTTTTAATTGAGACCAGTTCTCACATTGTCCAAACACAGTGTCAAGTTTTAAATGATCTTGAACTCATGATCGCCCTGGCTTCACCTCACAAGTGCTAAAGTTACTGGCATTAACCAGTACACCCTATTTTTGCTGTGCTGGGGATCCAACCCAGAAACTTGCAGGGGCTTGTGCATAACAATCAGGCACTCTACCAACTGAGCTACACAGGCCCCACCCATAAACATGATTTTTTAAATCAGTTCTCTGACTTTTCAAAGCTAACAACATGTAAAGACTGCACCAGAGAATGTGAAATTGTCCCTTTTAAGAGATGTTTTGAGGGACTTGGATAGAGATCAAACAGTATAGTGTTTTTTAAAGTAAGTATATTTTAAAATTCATATATATGTACATTACACATATACACACACAAATTCTGTATTTAAGAATTTCAGTGACTTTAAATAATTTTTTGTTCCTGTGTTCTGAGCTCTCATCGTTTTTTGTTGTGCTCTGAAGTTGAGCCTCCACTTCTTCTGTTTCAGCTCTTCCATTTGGCAAAATCCCTGTTTTGGAGGTGGAAGGACTTACAATCCACCAGAGCCTCGCAATAGCAAGATATTTGACCAAAAACACAGGTAATACACTTGTTAGTAGTTAAGGCCTTAAATAACTGAAAAAATGTGATGTTTCTTTAGTATTTCTTTAACAGCTGTACTATTTAACTCTGCCGCAATTAAGAATGGCTATGAAGATTAGAACAGTATAAATGTATCATCTATGTTAGTGTGAATGCTTTAGATGGTTATAAAATTTTATTATTTTATATTTTTATGTACAAGGTCTTACTATGTAGTGTTGACTTGCCTGGCACTTGCTCTATAGTCCACACTGGCCTTAAATGTTGTATCCTTCTGTATCAGCCTACAGGTATGTGCTACCACATCAGTAATCACACTTTATACTCTATCTACCCCATCCTATATTGTACCACATTCCCATCATGTCCTTTCTAGAATAGAGCTGGAAAATTGGATTGGTATGTCAAGCTAGTATTAAATATTATGATTCAGACAAAAATAGCCAGAAATGCATACATCACAGGAAGGGTGGAACTTGGACTGCTGGGATCATAGTTCCATGTCCTTCATTCTGCTGGTGTTGAAAAACATAGGAAGGTGGCATCCTCACCTCTACTGGGTGTGGCCTGAGGCCTCCTTAACGCCTCACCATGGCAGTGAGCAGAGGGAACAGAGATGGTGCCTGCCCTCCTCTCATCTTGCCCCACTTCCTGTTCCCCCTCTCCTGCTCTTCCCACTTTAAAAAAAATAGTAAAAAAGTAACTTTGGGCTTCTTTTAAAGATCTTTTTCTTTTAGTAGATTATTTAATCTACTATTTTTCTTTTTGTAGATTTTTTAATCTACTAGAATTAGCACTGTCCACTCCACCCCACTGCCACCACCACACTATCCAAGCAAACTGAGCACCCAGGTGACCCATAATGATTAGACTCTACTTGGGAGACAAAGTTATTTGTTTTAAACATAAACACGGAGCTAGAGACTTGACTCAGCATTAAGAGCACTTATTTGCTGTTCTTGCAGAGGCCTGGGTTCGGATCCCAGCATCCAAATGGTGGTTCACGACCATCTGTAACTCCAGATCTGGTTGATCTGATCATGACTTCTTGTCCTCTGTGGACACCAGGTTCACACACTGTGAACACGAGGACAGAATAACAATACACATAAAATAAAATTAATTTTAAGTAGTTTAAGCACAGGAAAAAGTGTACTAGCAGATATTTGGACAAGTGAAGGCTTGAGAAGAGTCAGAGGAGATGGAATATGTCTATGGACGTTCGGCTTAAAAGAGGAAATTGTATTTGGGTGGAGCCTCAGAGGATACCTAGGGTTCCGAGGTCACCACCCTTTATGTGAAGCAAGGTCTCCTGGGGGCTGCATAGAACCCATGTGCTCTTCCTTGCTGCCAGATTTGATGCAGGGAGGCCTCTGAAAAGTTTACATTATTAGGGATTTCCTAATAGTGCTGAGGAGGACGGCAAATGGACCTCACTTAAATTCACCAGACTCTCAGCGCTGCAAGTAAACAGCCACAAGGAAACAACAACAACAAAACCCTTCATGGTCGTAGGGTACAGAAGGAGGGTTACTTAGCAAAATGCACCGACCCTGGTTAGAAAATCCAGGACATGGCATGACTAGAGGACAATTATTCTGGTGATAGTTTCTTCCTGATTGGCCTGACGGCTCGACCCACAGTAGAGGTAACTCAGAAAGAGGAGTGTGGAGGCTCTGAGAAAGTATGCAGAACCTTTGTAGGGCTGGGCAGTGGAGAAGGGCAAAAAGGCACAGGAGACAGGCTTTGTCATTTTCAGGAGAGCACTGGGGAGCAGAGAGGGGGCAGGTGTCACAAACACCCTCTAGCGCACTAGCACTCTGGTCTTCTCAGTTCTTTGTAAAGACCTTCCTTAATTGCCATACCCCTTACCGAATACGGTTTTCCAGCCATGAGTGGAGTCTCTCTTTTTGAAAACACACTGGAGCTTCTGAGCTTTGATAGGGCCCCTGCTCACAGTCGGAGCTGTGGCCTCATGGAACGAACAGGGAACAGTAGGCTTGAGGTGTGGCATCTGGATAATTGGATGCCAGAAGTTCAGGAAGGAAGAAAGCTCCAAGTATTTTCAAAAAGGATTGAGAGATACCTGCAGCTTAGAAGTAGAAATGTGGGACCAAGGCATCACCTGATGCAAAGTAAATGCCGAACCCTGGATCACAGAAGTCAAGCCAGGGCTGCTGGGCAAAGTGAGGGGACAGACTGTGACAGGCTTTTTCAGGCTAGCGAGGAGAATCAGTTCTTGGGAATCACAGGTAAGAGTTGCAAGTAAGTGAAGCAAGCATATTCTTTCTCCCCTGAGCAGCTTCACCTTGGAGTTGTTTATCTGAGCCTTGCATCAGCAGTGTAGATTTCCTTGAGTTTCATAATTTGATACCGCTATACAAAAGGAGTCAATTTTACAAGATTTTAACACTGAGTCATTACCAGTTGACACCAGAGAGGCGAAGATTAGAAAGATCAATGACTTGTTAGAAAAAAAAAATGATGAAAAAATTAAAGAAATCTCAGTCAGTGCGTACTCTTTTTTTATATTGAAGGCTTTGAAGAGCTTGTAAATTGGGGCTGAAGAAGTGGCCCAGCAATTAATAGCACTTGGCTGCTCTACCAGAGCTGTGTTCCCAGCACCCATGTGGCATCTTACAATTGTCTATAACTCCACTTGGTGATTCAACAGGCTCTCTGAACTGCTGGCACGTGGAGTGCTTGTGTACAAGTACTTGAATAGTTGCATACACACATGAACATAAAAATGTAAATTTTAAAAATGTCTTAAGAATCTTACAAGTTTTTGTAACTTTTCTTTTTCCTTTTTTAATCCCAATTTTCTTTTTTGTTTACCTCCCGAGGCTAAATCCTCTGCTTTCCTTCTGAAGAAAATGTTTCAGTCTGAAGGGAATGTGGCAACAGGGAGGAACATGCCAGCCAACAAACAAAAACAAGAAAGAATGCATAGTAGCCTCAGCAGGCAGCTTAACCACACTTTGACCATCAGGAGCCCGCGCTCCCAGATGCAGCAGTAGTTGCCATGGTTATCTCCTCTCTAGCTTCAAGCTGAGATACTTAGTGCTCCATGACTGAGCGAGCTCCTGTCTGGCTGTCAATCGAGGCATTTTGTTTTCCCAGGGTTAAGGTACTACTATCTTTAAAGTTGAAATTTTATGATGAAAGCTGGGTCCAGATTTTGATTGGAGTTTTTCAGGCTGTACAAAGAAGCACGGAGTACAGTATTTTAGAATTTGCCCCCAGCTCCACCACCAACCTCTGTCTTCTGACGCACAACTGTTTTATATATACTGTTTGGATTTTCTAAAGTGTGACTATGTTGCCTATTTAATACGTTAGTCGTAGTGTAAACGGAGCGTGTTGATAGATGCGAAATGGCCTTTTCCTATCCCATAGATTTGGCTGGGAAGACAGCGTTGGAGCAATGTCAAGCTGATGCAGTGGTGGACACGCTGGATGACTTCATGTCTCTCTTCCCATGGGCAGAGAAAGATCAAGATCTAAAAGTAATGTGATGAACTTGCTATCGTCCCTGCGGTTAACCTTCTAGTGCCTCCAGAAATCGCGTTCTCGGGCTCTAAAGGCCATTTTCAATCTGTGTGATGTAAACATGTACTTTTTAAAAAGAAGTTACAGTAGACTCTAAAGCAAGGTCATACTCGTTCCTGCCATACTCTTTGCTAGCCCCTCAAATAGTCTTTTAAACTGTGTGTACGTGAGCCTTTGTGAGTGTATGGGTTCCATGTCCATGCAGGATCCTGCAGAGACCAGAAGAGGGTTTCAAATTCCCTGCAACCAGAGTTCCAGATGGTTGTGAGCTGGTATGTGGGTGCTGGCAACCAAACCTAGGTTCTCTGCAGGAGCTGTCAGTGCTTTGAAGCCACAGAACTCTCCCTCCAGGACTACAGAGCCAGCTTTAATGCTTTTGGCTATCTTCTGCGGACAAACACACCTTCCTTTCTTTCATGCTTTTCTCTTTTTAATCATTGGTTTTGTGGGCACATGTTTATGGTTGTACAAGCCTATGCCAGCCATAGCATGTATGTGACCTCAGAGGACAACTCTCAGGAATCAGTTCTCTCTTTCCACCGTGTAGGTAATGATCGAACTCAGATCATTACACCTGGGGGGTGGGGGGGTTGCGGGGCGAGTGCCTTTACTTATGGAAGCATCTCACCAATGAGCTAGTTCTCTCTCTCTGTGTGTCTGTCTGTCTGTCTGTCTGTCTGTCTGTCTGTCTCTGTGTGAGGGGCATCTGTGTCTGTGTTTGTCTGTGTCTTTCTCCATTTGAAATGGTGTTTCATTTTGTAGACTGCAGAATGTGTACCACCATATTTCTGTAACATACACAAATAGCACTTACCGATTTTACACAGTTCTTTTTTTATAAATATTTATTTATTTATTATATGTAAGTACACTGTAGTGTGTCTTCAGACACTCCAGAAGAGAGCATTAGATTTCGTTATGGATGGTTGTGAGCCACCATGTGGTTGCTGGGATTTGAACTCAGGACCTTTGGAAGAGCATTTGGCGCTCTTAACCACTGAGCGGGCTCACCAGCCCCGATTTTACACAGTTCTTATAAACTCCTTATAGAAGCCATAAGAATCTGTCTTTCTTCATTTTTTTCCATTTTTTTTTCCAACGCTAGCCTCTAACTCATTATGTAGCTGAGAATGACCTGCAATTCCTTTTTGCTCCCATACTACAGGTGCTGCAATTGGAGCTGTACACCCCACATCTAACCTGGATTTCTTCCTTTGTCATCTTCTTTTATTTCCTTTCCCCTAAATTTTCAACATGGTGATGTGAAAAGTCTTGGTGCTAAATTAATATTCTATAATTATGTTGGTTTGTCTATGGAAATACATACAGACTGTATACTGGAGTAATGCTTTTTCTTCTATTTCCTCCTCTACGCCTAAATCTTTTTACATTTTTTTTTTTGAAACTTTCCACACTGTCTGATAAGGTTTCCCTCAGATTCAAGGATCTCAGATTGCCAGTTCTCTCCACTGTCTTCTGGGCACAATTTCCTCTCTGGCTCTTTAATGAGATCTCTGGCCTGGAGACCTCCTGTGCCCAGCAGCTCTGTGGGTTTCCACAGAGCTGTTGTCTCTGGCCTTCCTTACCCCAGACAAGCCTTTCTTGTGGGATTGAGTCTTGTTTCCCGGGTGATGCCCGCTTTCAAATATATTCCATTATTTGAGCATGTCCTCTAGCACTTCAAAGGCTACATCACTAAGAGAAGATGTGAAGGCAGGAGAATGTGTGGACTTCTTCATCTGTGTCACAGCTTCAGTAGCCTTTGCCCTACACATGTGATGTACACTGTCTTAGTTAGGGTTTTACTGCAGTGAACAGACACCATGACTAAGGCAAGTCTTATAAAAACAACATTTAATTGGGGCTAACTTACAGGTTCAGAGGTCCAGTCCATTATCATCAAGGTGAGAACATGACAGTATCCAGGCAAGCATGGCATAGGCAAAGCTGAGAGTTCTGCATCTTCATCCAAAGGCTGCTAGTGGAAGACTGACTTCCAGGCAACTAGGGTGAGGGTCTTAAGCCCACACCCACAATGACACACCCCCAACCAGGTCACACTTATTCCAACAAGGCCACACCTCCAAATTGTGCTACTCCCTAGCCCAAGAATATACAAACCATCACATACACTTACCACCCAAGGTCTTCATTAACATTCCCAATGTCTCTTTTGGCCCTTCCCAGTTTCCAGACTCTTGTGTGTTTGGGAAACAATGCAGAACAAGCACAGTTACTGATCGCAGGAAATCAAACACTTGGAGCTTTAGTAAAGTTTGCCACTTTTTCACTTTTCTCACCTGGTTCCATAGCTTGGTTGGTTGATATCTTGGTTGGGTTTTCGTTTGAGTTTTGTCAACTTGACACAAGATAGTGTCACGTAAGAAGAGGGAACCATAGTTAAGAAAATTCCTTCATAAGATTGGCTTCTAGGAAATGCTGTGGGGACATTTTCTCTCTTTTCTTTCTTTCTTTTTGGCTGGGGCAGGGTGGGAAGCAAGGGTTTGCCTTGGCTCATACATGGAGACAATACTGTCCGTCATCCAGATAAGGCACAGTGACAGGAATATGAGGTGGCTGGTCACGCATCAGTCAGGAAGCACAGTAGACAGAAGTGGGGCTCACCTATAAAACCTTAAGGCCCAAGCCAGGCAGTGGTGGCACACGCCTTTAATCCCAGCACTTGGGAGGCAAAGGCAGGCCGATTTCTGAGTTCGAGGCCAGTTCCAGGACAGCCAGGGCTACATAGAGAAACCCTGTCTCGAAAAATAAAACGAGACAAAAAAAACCTTAAGGCCCACCTGCCATCTCTCTGATTCCCAATGACTCAGTTCCCCTGTCAGTGCTCTGTCTCCTAAAGGTGAAATATCCTTTTAAAACAGGACCAGTAGCTAGGCATAAAGTGTTCAAACAAATATGGTACCAATGACATTTCACATTTCAACCCCAACACTTTGCAGAGAGAAAATGCCCTCCTTGTGGTGCCTTGAAGAGCTTGTGACTGTGTAACAACCTGAGTCACCACAACCAGTCAGACCTCTGTATTAGAATTCATCCACCTCACACAGGGAGTAGTCGAGGATGAGGTCCTGATCCTGGAACTTGAAGTGCCCTTGGAACAACTTCTTCTGAAGCAGGAGTAGGAACCAGTAGCCGTCATTAGGTCACATGTCAGCAAAGGGAATCTGATCAAGCGGGAACCACTAAGGGCACACTTCTTCACTCTCTGCACGCCCTGTGTACATGTTCCGTAGAGAAGATATGGATGTTCAGCAGGCTAAGGGAACCCACAAACTCAAACGAGATGTGGTCCAGCTGAGCAGTGCATCCACGGTCAGACCGCTTTCTTCCTAAGGCTCTCAGCCCCATCCTCAGTGGACTCTCCCTTCCTGTGCTTCCCCTGAAGCCACTCCAGCAGTCAGCTCCTCTTCTTCCTGCCAAGGAGAACTTGCTGAGGCTGCAGCATCAGCACCAGGTTGGTGGAGATGCCTGGGTCCTTTGCGTACCACCCACACAGTTTCCTGCGGGAAGAGCTGTGGGGTATTTTCTTAATTATCGATTGATGTTGTGTGTGGGTCTATCCCTGGGTAAGTGGTCCTGGGTTCTCTAGGAAAGCAGACTAGAAAAACATAGGACCTAATAAGCAGCTCTCCTCCACGACTTCAGCTTCTGCTTCCGTTCCTGCTACCAGACTCCTGCCTTGAGTTCCTATCCTGAATGGCCTCAGTGATAGAGTATAATCTGAGAGCTATAAACTGAAATTAACCCTTTTTCTCTGTTTCTTTTGGCATAGTGCTTATCACAGCACTAGAAACCCTAAGACCATTGGTAAGGACACCTATATTGCAAGCAGTGTTCCACTAGCATTTGAAGACACAGCAGGCTCTCAGCTGTTGGCAAGTTTGGCTAATCTAATTATTTTCCTTAAAGTTCTAAATGTTTAGAATGGTGAGTTTTGTTGCCTATATATGAATATACCTTTAACCCCAGTACTCTGGAGGCAGAAACAAGAAGATCTCTTCCTACACTCGATCTTAGCCAAAAGGCTGAGAAGCGATAGCAGATCTCTTTCTATGTAGACCTGGAACTCTACTCCAGGTCTACATAGAAAGCTCTGGGCTAACCAAGACTATGTAGCGAGAGCCTATCTTACAAAACAAGCAAACAAATTTTACACACACACATAAACACATATGTATATATACAAGTATATGAAAGAAATGGTGTTTTGGTGCCATCTTGTTTTCTTTCTTGTGTGTGAGTGCACATATGTGTGCGCATGCATGTGTAGGCCTGAGATTGACGTCCAATTGCTTCCTCACTCCTTCCCCTGCTTACTGATTGAGACAGAGACACTCGCTGAATCTGGACCTCACCAATTCAGCTAGACTGACAGACCACCAAAGCACACACCCCCTTCCATTCCTGCTTCTCAGTGCTGGGGCTACAGCTGTGTGATAGAGAGCCTGGCTTATCTGTGGGCATTAGAGATCCAAGCTTAGGTCAGCATAGTTGAGCAGCAGAAATCTTATAAAGTGAGCCATCCTTCTAGTCTGGCACCATCCTGTATGGGTCCATTCAGCCTGACACTTTGGAAAGTTTAAATATCCTTGAAAGCTTTTAAAGTGACTTCACTATATCCTGTATTCTCTTTGTCACCCAGTACCCCTGGAGCTGGGAGGCTGAGATCTTTTCCACCTCCCATTATTTGCTTTGTTTTGGGTTTTTTTTTTTTTTTTTTTTGGCTTAGTTTGTGCTTTCAGAGGACGTCCTCAACTTGACTCGTGGATGATTGAGTTCTAAATTTTCACCTTTTAATTATCACCTGCATTGTGATACTGTTTACATGATTAAGATCTTCTGATTGGAGATATTTGCACAAATAATTTATATAAATAAGGTATCTTAGGGATGTGTGCATGGACAGACACAGAGAGAGAGAGAGAGAGAGAGAGAGAGAGAGAGAGAGACAGAGACAGAGAGAGTCAGAGAGAGAGAGAGAGAGAACACTCACCGGGACAAAGTCTTGAAAAGCTCAGCTTTGATGACAGAAGGGTAAAAAGACTTTTTGACATAATATATTTTGGCTCTGCCCAAAATATATATAATGGGCTTGAACCCTATTGCCTTCTTACCAGTGCAATTCCCTATCAAAGTTGAAACTCGGAGTGTGAAGTGTAGACCAAAGGGGGCGCTCCTTTGATGCATGTTGGGAGCACCCAGTGATAGAGTATAGCCATGTGACAAGGTGGAAAGAGTTCAGTAAACCTCAGCCAGTACAATTAGACATTATAGAGTTAAGTGTTAGTTTGCTCTTATATTTGTCAGGTGTGACATCTATTTTACATGTCTATATAAGCACACAAATACATCATGTTCCCAGTTATAGAAAGAAAATATATAAAGATTTGTGTCCATGATATCAAAGAGCCCACTGCAAGGCAGTCTGCCTCCTTCTTGGCTGGTCTCTCATTTTCTACTTTTCTATGGCTGAGGACCCCTGACAGAGGACACATCCCAGAGGAGACTATCTCTGGCCATTGCTCATAAAATTTATACTCCAGCATTGTGCATAACACGGTGGTCACTGCTATTACATGTCTAAAACCAGGTTTAGAAAGCATAGAAATTCAGGTTCAGGAACAAATTATACAAAAGATCCTATTTCAGAGGCATTGCTAATAGCTCCGACTACATCATCAATGAAGTGTGTTTTGCTCTCTCCCTGCAGCAGGGTCAGTTGCTGCCACCTTGTGGTCAGGCAGCATTTTCAAAATCAAAATATTGCAGTAAGATAGTAATACCAACTTATTCTTCTTAGTGAGAGAGGGTTTTGCTATTTAGCCCAGGCTAGGCTTGCAGCTCCCCAGACCCTGTCTCCCAAGTGTAGGGATTACAGATGTGGAGTTGCATCACACAAGTCTCACTGAAAAAAATTGTCATTATTGTGCTTGAAGAAAAGCATGAAATACAGTAATTGCTGTTATTTCTGTATTTGTTGCTAAAATTCCATTTCCAATTTTAAAGGATTAGATGAAAGAATATGTCTGTGAACACTGGTCACCAGAATTTCCCTTGAATTTATTATGAGTGCTTATTCTTTGGCTACCCAGTGTGCCCATGTGGGTTTTGTCATCTGAAGAGCAGTGTGCAGGTGGGAGGACTAGCAGGGGAGCCGTAATTCTGAAGTTGCAGTTTCAACAGTGAAAGAGAATAACAGTGAGGATTTGGAAACTGTGAGAAACAGACAACGTTCTATATCCTTCTCAGGGGCAAAACCCAGCTCACAATGTTCCTGAAGAGGAGCGCAGAAATGTCAGACACCAGCAAGTCAAAGAGTGGCCACCTAGATTTAACAAGAAACAGACATAGGGAGATAGATAGATAGATAGATAGAGAGAGAGAGAGAGAGAGAGAGAGAGAGAGAGAGAGAGATATTTCAATTAGTTCAGTGACAAAGTATTTTTGGAATGCCTAAAGCCTCTCCAGTACTTCAAATACACACACACACACACACACACACACACACACACACACACACACACCCCTAAAGGCAAAAGATTTAACAATTACATTTCTTCCTATTACTTAAAAATGGACCTTAAGAAATGATTGTTCTGTATGTAGTAATTTAAATATTATTAGTTGGAAATAATTTGACAAATTGTAAAGAAAATTTGAGCTAAAGGAGTGATCAATAATGTGAGCATTGTAAGTTTTTATTTGCACTTGACAATGTGGACATGACCATTAGAAAGTACATATGGCCTTTGCAAAACTTTCGAGCAACCACATCCTGCACCCCACTGGCTCCAGCTGTCCAGGAGATACAGGCTAGCCTTGACTAATATTCATATCGAACTCGAACTAATCCAGGGATATGAGGTCACAGGGTGTACCACCATGTCGGCAAGCACACAATTCTCAGTAAGAAAGAGGGTTGAGTTAATGACTTGGTTCTCAGAGACAAAATAAAACATAGTTATGTAATAAAGGCACCCATCTGTTTTATGGGTGTCCTGCATTTGTCTTCCTTTCTCCGGATATTGTTTCTTCACAGTACCTTACATAGATTATCAGAAAGGAGTGGTTGGTGGGTCCTGTAGATAATATGCAAGGCAGACAAAGCTCATGCTAAGGCACAGTGGCTGTCAAGGAGGAGACAGCCTTAGGTTCCATGGGTGTTCTTTGCTGTGAAGAGACACCATTGCCAACTCTTATAAAGGGAAACATTTCACTGGGGCTGGCTTACAGTTGCAGAGGTTTAGTCCATTATTGTCCTGATAGAAAATATGGCAGTATGCAGGCAGGTAAGGTGTTGGAGAAGGAGCTGAGAGTGCTACATCTTGATCCAAAGGTAGCAGAAGACTGTGTCACTGGACATAGCTTGAGCATATAAGACCTCAAAGCTTGTCCCCACAGTGACACACCTCCTGCAACAAGGTTACACATCCTAATAGTGCTATTTGCTATGGGTTAAGCATTCAATCACATGAGTCTATGGGGCCATACCTATTCAAACCACCACAGGTATCATGATTCATTATGGCCTAGTATGCCCATCAGGTGTAGTAATGAGGAAGAAACCCAAACTGGAGCACCCAGACTCACAGGCTGCTGTGCATCTATTTCCTTCAGTTGAGCTACATAATTATAAGGGCCTTATGTTAAAAGGGGATTTCAGACATCTAAAAACATAATAACTTTTCATTACAATAAACTAAGAGTTTGAAAATATCATAGGTGTTTCTCATAAACTAAAATCAGATTTACCATGACTTGCCTATATGCCTCTCAAGTATTTACATCAGCACAGCGCAGACACTTCCATGCACATTGAGGTTTATGATGGCTGTGTCCACAGAAGACAAGTGATAGAGCCTACCTGTCTAAAATATAGAAATGGATGCAGAAAATATGATGTATATGTGTATATATATACATATATAATACATGAGTATAAAATGTTTGTATGGGAATATCCTGTGTGATGTCATTCACCATGAAAATACATATTGAAACTAATGGCAAAAATACTTTAAAATGAGTAATAGGGTTGGTTAGATGGTTAAGCTGGTAAAAGATACTTGCTTCTAAACCTGAGTAGCAAGGGTTTGATTCTTTCTAATCCTGAGTAGCAAGGGTGCAAGGACAGAACTGACTCCTGAAAGTTGCCTTCTGGTTTCCACCAGGCTCGGTGGCACATGTGTGCACATGTGTGCACACCAAACACACAAAATAAATGTAATTTTAAAACTTGAGTAATCTATGATTGAGTCATGTCATAACTATGACGAAACAAACGCATAGCCACTCTCAGATCTCCTCACTCACTGTTCAAATTGCTCTTATGTTTCTCACTATTCACAAGGATGTCTGCTGTCTCCTAGGAGCGGATGTTCAATGAATTGCTCACACATCAAGCACCTCGCCTTCTGAAAGATTTGGACACATACTTAGGAGACAAAGAGTGGTTTATAGGCAATTATGTGAGTATGTTTTGTGTTTTAAAATGCCAGCAATTCTATTTAGGTAAGTCAATAAACTAAATACTTACTGAGTGAAAACGTTATTCCAGCCAGGCATGATAGTACACACCTGTCATCCCAGCACATGAGAGGTTGCATAGCAACTTTGATGCCAGCCTGGGCTACCTGAGCCCGTATCTCAAAATGAAAAGAAGAAAAAAACTGGTTAGAGGCAGGGCTGGAGGATAATTACTCAGAAAATATAGTAGAGAAAATAGAACACTAAACTTCTTTCAACTAACTCTTTACATGGATCTGACCTGGAGTCATTATGTAATTTACTTTATGTAATTCTATCTATACATTAATCTTTAGAAGCTAGCCTAAGAATCAAAAGAAAATGAATGACTCTGTCACATACATAAGAGTACATAAAGACTACTTATTGCAATGTTTTGTGCATGTGTGTGTACATGTGAACATGTATGTAGATATCTGTGTGTGTAAGATGTGTAGATCAGAGGCTGACATCAGTAACTGCTCCTCAGACACTGCCCACATTGTTTTCTGAGACGTGCTGTCTCACTGGCCGGCAGGCCAGCAGCTCAGCAGCTCAGTCAGGCTAGGCTGGCTGACCAGTGAGTCTCGAGATCGCTCCTGTCTTTACCTCCGCAGTAGTGGGGGTCACAAGCCTGCACCACCATACCCAGCTTCTGTATGTGGGTTCTAGGGCTCAGACTTGGCTCCTCGCGGCGCTTGCACAGAAAGCACCTTACCAACCCGGTAATCTCCCCAGCCCCTGTGCTATACTCACAACAACAACAACAACAAACAAACAAACAAACAAACCTACACTCAGTGCAAAGCACTGTAATCTGAGCTTGTAGTAGGAATGTCAGAAAAACAGACACCATTAGAATTCAGTAGAAATATTAGCAGTTCTGGGCACTATTGGTATTGTTTTAACAATATCATTTATGATTTATACATTGTGAGTAGAAAAATCATAAGTTAAACTTATGTTATTAAGAATCAGGATCTCTGAGCTGGAGTGATGGCTCAGCGGTTAAGAGCACTGACTGCTCTTCTGAAGGTCATGAGTTCAAATCTCAGCAACCACGTGATGGTTCACAACCATCCGTAATGAGATCTGATGCCCTTTTCTGGGGTGTCTGGAGGCAGCTATAGTGTACTTACATATAGTAAATAAATAAATCTTTAAAAAAAAAAAAAAAAAAAACAAAGAATCAGGATCTTTGGTGTGGAAGAAAAGGAGACAAAGATAAATCTAGTTTTCATGGGTACCTCCTTCTACCCAGATTCTGGACTGTTCAACACTGAAAAGAGCTGAGGAACTGGACACAAATGACTTAATATCCATTTGAGACAAGAAATATATTTAGTACTTTTTCATACTAGAAGCAAATGAGTTACTAAAGCAACGAGTTCGTATCAAAAGGGCTTTTGAGTCATCTCAGAACTGACTAGAAATGGAGTGATCTAAACTTCAATGAGAATGTTAACAGCAGCAAATTGAAACAATTCAAAACAGAGGAGCTTAGAACAACTTACAGTACATCCAAACATACAACACCTGCAACCAAGCTCCTTACAAGCTGTAGGATGGAGCCCATTTTGAAAGAATGAAGTGGAATGTGAGAGGCTTGGTTGGAAGTACTTGTCCTGCCTTTTCTAAGTAAGCAGTACAAGTTCCTCTTTGGAAAAACATTCTAGTCATAAATAAGAGTGCAAACATCATCACTTGCCAACCCTGAAGAGGTAATGAGCCTAGCCAGTGGCCACCAGAAACCACCTGTGTCACAGGCTGATGCTGGCCACCAACCCTGAAGAGGTAATGAGCCTAGCCAGTGGCCACCAGAAACCACCTGTGTCACAGGCGGATGCTGGCCAGATGTGCTTTAGAGCAGGAACATAACTCCACCCAAATCAAATCTGACTAATCTTAGTGCAATTATGTGTGGAGTTTCCCAGCCTTTTGGGAAGACAGGGAAAACAGGGCTGGGAAGACAGGGAAAAGTGACTCTGATCACTGTGCCTTGTCCCTGAATCTCCTTGGCTTTCCAAGGCACTGCATAGTCCCTTCACGTCTTCCCACTTGCTTTTTATGAGCTCTCTTTTTCAGTCCATATTTTCTGAGTATTTCTCAGAACCCTCGACTTAAACAAACATCACCTCCTGGATGCTCGCTCTGCCCACGGTAACCACTGCACTTTGCCTTCATCGGCCATTTCACTGTGTATTTGAAAAATCTCTTCTAAAACAAAACCCCAGACTGGGGATGAGGTTCAGTGGCGTTTGAAGGCTCTGGGCTTGGTCCATAGCACTGCAAACAAACAAACAAATCTACACGAGAGGAGGGCATTGCATTCCAGATTGCTCTCTACCATCCCTAACACCTAAATGTGGGTATGACACACAGTAGGTATTTGACAAATATTTCTTAGTTGAACTCTCTATGCAGCAATATTTCTTAGATGACAGCAAAAGTGTGAAACACCAGCAACCAGTTCTAGTAAATTAAGCACACACAAACAAGCTTAGTCCACTTTTAAATTCTCCTCTAGAGCTGGCCTTGGAGAAACATGCTGCAATCCCAGGCAGCCTGGTCTCCAGAGGGAGCTCCAGTCAAATACATTGCGGTGTCAGACTGTCTCCCAACAATACAAACTAAAAAGTGAACAAATAACAAAACAAAGTTAACCCTGCTATTGTGGTTATGGACCACACCCTACTGATGGAGCTCAGTAAGGATGAAGAACGCTCAGCTGACCCAGGCTTAGGATAGGCCGTACCCATCACCGTGGCCAAGCTTAGCATTCTATTAAGGACCAGATCGCTTTATAGTTATTTGTCTTGATGTGATTCAAAGATAATGTATCTTACACAGATTCTTTTATTTGGAACTATAAACCTGGAAGGGATAACCTACGCACTATTTATTCCTTTGTACCTTAAAACGCAAAGGTACAAGGTACACAACATAATGAAATAATCACAGATCCCCTCACAAACAGCACATTTACAGGACTAGTGTGGAATCATCAATGGTGACATACAAAAAGGAGCATGCCATTCCCCATCACAGGACATGTACACACCTGGGAGGAGCCCACCTCTTCCTACAGAGGGCTTTTGGAACAGATGGAAATCTGTTAGGTCAGGCTGGTAGAGAGTGGACAGGGCTTCAAAAAAGTGTAGCACTGGACCATCAGCTGCCAGCCGCCTGTCTCAGGCATCTCCACTTAGTTGCAGACAGTAGTCATTTCGATGTTCCTTGGACACTGTGATGCCTGTCGGCTTCCAATTTTATCATGCACATGTTCAGCTTTGTGCCAACAAAGAATTGTTTTGAAATGGAAAGGAAGTGTTCCCTGAGAGTAAGAAAGTAAGTTCACTTTTGGAATGCTTTTTTCTTTTTCTTTTTGTTTTAACATATTCAAAAGCCAAGTCTTTGTTTTCCTTTAAGCAGGTAACCTGGGCAGACTTCTACTGGGATATCTGCAGCACCACACTTTTGGTTTTAAAGCCTGGCTTGTTGGATATCTACCCCAAACTGGTGTCATTACGGAACAAAGTCCAAGCTATCCCTGCCATTTCTGCCTGGATACTAAAGAGGCCACAGACAAAACTCTAGATGAATCAGGACCCATCATCAGATGAGAACTCCATTAGCTGGCTAGAGGATCCACATACTTCTCACCAATAGGACTGTAACTTTGTAGTACTCTGCTTGCTGTGTATAGCAACTCAAGGGGTGTTGCAGTTTTGTCTTTATCTGCAGGCACTTAGTTTCCAATCTTTTATTTTTTCAAAACTTTACACTTTATAATTGCAGGGAAATAGTTCACAATATATGTAGTTGTGCATATCAAGATGTATGGAAGCTTTAAACAACACTAGTTTCCTGGCTAGGGTATCAGTCAACACAGTATCTTAACTATGAGTAAGCATAGTTAACTATGAAATACAGATTTTGCAGCTAGCTCTTCAATCAGCAAATTCCTACACAGAAACTAATGGTCATTATAATGATCACTAACTACTGCATGTTATTCAGGTATACACCAAAGTGTATAAGCTACTTCACAAAAATACACATCTGTCTGACATGTCACAAAATGGGTAATAAAGAAGAAACTCATCAAGATTAAAGGACAGCCAAGAAAAGTGATGTTGAAGTTTAATTGAAATTCCACAAAATGGAGTAACAAAAAGTTACTGAGTTCAGCATTGTTGCAATTCAGAAGGCTGTAGAGACAAGGAAAGGAGCTGTGACATAGAAAGTTCGATACCCCAGAGACAAGAGACAGAGGGTTACAATAATCTTTCACATGAGAAAAACAAAAGCAGGCTGGAGAGATGGCTCAGCAATTAGCACTGACTGCTCTTCCAGAGGTTCTGAGTTCAATTCCCAGCAAACCACATGGTGGTTCACAACTATCTGTAATGGGATCTGATCTTCTGGTGTATCTGAAGAGAACGACAGTGTACTCACATACATACAATAAAGAAATCTAGCCGAGCGGTGGTGGCGCGCGCCTTTAATCCCAGCACTTGGGAAGCAGAGGCAGGCGGATTTCTGAGTTCGAGGCCAGCCTGGTCTACAAACTGAGTTCCAGGACAGCCAGAGCTACACAGAGAAACCATCTCGGAAAACCAAAACAATAGAAAACCAAAACAATAAAGAAATCTTAAAAAACAAACAAACAAACAAACAAAAAACAGTAGACTAAGAAGACTGGGAGAACATGTGTGCAGAACATTCACCTGGTAAAGATTTGTTTAAAATATAAAAGAACTGTGAAAATTCAATAGTAAAAAAAAATAAATACCCAGATTGAAATGTTAGCTGGAAGATACACAGATGGCCATGAGCCTGTGAGGAGGCAGCAATACAGTGGCACTAGGGAATTATAATAGCAGTGCTGACTAGAACAGTAAAATCTCAAGACCAAATAAACACTGGAGAAACACTGAAGTTATGGGACCTGGGGACAGGAATGCAAAAGATGGCACTGAGAGAACTAGTTTCTCAAAAATTAAAATGTCCCCTTCTGTGGGGCCCGTCAGTCTCACATTGTGTATTTACTCAATGAGCATGTCCACACTAAGCTTGAACATATATCTTGGATGCTGCTTCACATACAGCTGCTAAAACTTTAAAAACCTCAAAGATGGCCTTTAGCAGGAAATGCAGAACAATCCTTGGTGCGTACACATCAGGGCTAGTAAGCCACGAACAGTACATGGGTGAGCCAGTGCCACACACAGCTAAGTGAAAGGAGCCAACACAAAAAGGCTCCAACTATGCAAAAGAAGAGGATGAGAAGCTGCCCAAGCCAGTGGTGACATGGGCAAGACGGGAGGCAGATGGGCAGTCCGGGCAGTCTGTTCTGTGGGATGCTGTCAGAGAGAATGAGTACACGTCTTTACATTTATAAACTTACTCAGAATGCAGAACACATGCAAACTGTAGCGTATGTAGCACATGTTAGCAACAGAGGAGACTGTAGGTGTGGGGACAGCAGGAAATGGGACTGCTCCTAGTGTTGCTGTGAACTGAAAAAAACAAACAGTCTGCGATAATTAGTTTTTATTTGCTGACAAAGTGTAATAGATACACAACAGCTTACAGGGAGGGAAGATTTGTGTGGCTCCACTCATTGGCTCCACTGGGTTGGAACTGTGGAGCAGTATGTGCCAAAATGACTGTTTACTTACTCATGGTGGCTGAGAAACAGAGTGGAAAGCACCTCTCTACACAATCTTCTAAACAACAGGCCAGTGAGCTGGCTCCATGGATAAAGGCATTTGGCGCCAAACCCAGAAGGCCTAAGATCAGTCTCTGGCACCTACATAATGGAAGCAAAACACTGACTTTCACCTACTGTCTGTCCTCTGCCCTCCCCTTAAGCACTGTGGCATTTGCACTTATACTCATTTTATTTTTTTTTTTTAAATGCAACCATTTTATTTTTGTTTATAAAGGGTCTCCTAATTAGCAATATTACTCCCCAGGACTGTTTTGGACTGTTTTCTCACTTGGTATCTGAAGGCTGACTGGGATGCACAATGTGGCCCAGGCCCAAGCTGGCACTGCACTCACTGTAATCTCGTTTCCATGCTGCCGAACCTGGATCCCTATTTTAAACTATATTGATGGAATGCACACTTTGCTTTGTATGTTAGCTTCATTAATGTTAATAGTGTGTGTGGTATGTTGCAAAATGTATGGAAATACTAATAAAGATGATCTTGTGCTTTATGTGAGATTCAGAAGAACATATTGCTAAAAGGCAAAAAATAAAAATAAAAAAGGAGATTGTAGGGAGAGAGAAAGAAATACATGTCCAGATAGGTGTGCTCTTATTTAACATCTCTTCTTTTTTTAGAACATTTTCTCTGATTTAACAGGGCTGGGGGGGGGGGGAACAGAGGACAAAATTTTGTATGTTAAACATAAAATGCATGAACTTGATCTTTTAAATAAAATTTTAACATTGGTGGCTGTTAAAATAAAAAAGAATCTCGTTGCATGGGTAGACATTGTGTGATTAAAACAATCAATAGGAAAAAGTCTTTAGGGAAACATACAAACAATGCTTTTAATGAAGGTGGAGATGACCCTGATGCGCAGGTACTTCCCTCTGTATTACCTTCCATAAAAGATTATCCTTTTTGTTTTGTTTTGTTTTTTATTTGGTTTTTCAAGACAGGGTTTCCCTGTATAGCCCTGGCTGTCCTGGAACTCACTTTGTTGCTAGGCTGGCCTCGAACTCAGAAATCCGCCTGCCTCTGCCTCCCAAGTGCTGGGATTAAAGGCATGTACCTTCACTGCCTGGCTAAAAGAGTATCTTTAATGGAAACAGAATTTAGGAAAAGTAATAAACACAATTCCTATGGGAAAAATGGAAACTCAAAATAGTATTACATATTTCTATGATCAGTGTAACATCAGCATGCTCTATAGGGCAGTATTTAACATAGCCACAATGTTAAGTCAGACAGCCACTGAAGAAGGTAGATCCCTTCTTTACAGGCTGCACAAATAGAAACCCAATCTTCTGATCCACCCACACCTTGACTCTATTGGAACTCCTATCGGCGAGTCACCTGTCCAAGACAAGACACATAAGGTGTCTTATTACACATATATGACTTATACTAAAAAAATAAAACCTATTTCATGATGGGTGGTGGACATCTTTAATCCCAGCACTTGGAAGGCAGAGACCAGCCTAGTCAACAGAGTTCCAAGACAGCTAGGTCTATGCCAAGAAATCCTGTTTTATAAAGGAGAAAATAAAAGCCTACCAATGGACTGTGATGTTTAATGACACTGGCCCAATGAAAGGACAATTGAGGATTCATTTTATGTACCAAATCCCTATCCATTGCCAAGCAATATCTTAAACATAAGATGGTCCTGTTTCTGTTCAATATTACATACTTCTCTGGGGAAGGAGAACGAGGGCTAAAAACCATTACAAAGGGTGTGAAATACAACTTAATGATCACAAATATTTTTATTAAACCCAAGACATAATAAAATATTACAGGGAGAATCCAACTACATTTCATTAGAAAAAATTCAGATATAACAACACCACAACCAATGAGCCTACTGTGGGAGACACATTTCACACAGAAAAGTTAAGGGAAATTCACTGTGGGTTTAAAAGGTACAATTTCCAACAACTTGACTAAGCGACCTGGGTACTGTGATCACAAGGAGGTAGCATTAACACCTGCAAATTCCTGGCAGCCCCGTAGTGGGGAGATAAATTTGATACAGTCATATATCTTCAATATTAAATCTACTGAGTCAGGAGTTCAGAGTCTCAGATACCTGAAAAAAAAATAGCACTGTAGGATTGTGTCACCCATCTAAGTGTTTACCTAGCACCTCAGCACTGGGGGTGTCTTGAAAAGTATGAGCTACAATAATTAACAAATCTCTCATTTATAAATAAGTTTATTTATAATGATATTTACATTATAAAACAAAGCACATAAAACTCACAAGTTATACAAAGAATCTGATGTATAATAAAAACAGCAATATAGACTGACAGGCAAAATTTAAATGAAAAGTTAATAAAGACTGAAATACCAAATAGACAATTTTACTTCTAAATTTCACTTTGTCACCCACACTGAACTGGAATTGAACAATGGCTTCTCTTCAGGTGGTTCTGTATTGGAAATCCTGGGAACTGGTAAATTATATTTTGTTAAGAATTTAAAGTTAATGACCTATTTTCATGCAGTATCTAGCATTACCTTGGTATGAAGTCACATCCAGTTTCCTTTGAAGTGAAAGTATCTTTAAGTTAATCTGTTCTGCTGGACTAGAAATATGCCACCAACATCTGCTGATCTTGGTGATTCAGCAGAAGGAAATGTGTAAGAGAAAACTGGAGCAGAAGTGACTGGGCAATGGTTAAGAGAAGCAAAAGCGGGAGAGGAAGCTGATAGCAACACACACAAGCGAAGGCAGAGTTAATGAGCCAGAGGTGCAATAAGAAAATGAAAGAAGGAACTGACCCCCCAGAGCAGGAGAAAGGCTTCAGTTCCTACTCACTGGAAAACAACTTAGTGCTTAGCCAAACAAATGTGTTCTAACAGGAGGAAGAAGAGGACCTGGGGACATTAGTGGATGGAATGCCACCTTGTGATTCAGGCTGAGTTCTTACTGACATTGGTGAACATCTGCATCAAATAGCAATAAAATGAAGACTGAACAACCTATACAGCTGCATTCTTTAACATAATAAAAACTTCAAATCAGACAAGCAAAACAAGACATAAACATTGTCAAATAAGGCACATGTAAATCTACACACATTATCCAGTGAAAGACACTATATATATATATATATATGTATATATATCTGGAGGTAGAAATAATTACAAAAATACTGACATTTCTAAAGCATTAGCATATTTGTTACAAACAATCACCAACTAACCCCATTCAGAAAACTGCTTTGAAAAATGATTAGTCAACATTTTCAGGATGTGAGGATCTGGAGAATCCAGTTAGTGGCAAAAAGTTGTCCATACTATGTGAAATGCAACATGAAATTATAAAAAATTACAAATGCTCAGAAACCCCATGGTCACCGTGATGTGAATGTCCTTGAATGCACCAAGTTGATATGTCCTCATCAATCAGGAATTCCGCGCTCTCCTTCACAGGCCCATTGATGTTTTTAGTAATGTGGCTATATCTGCTGGCATACTTCCTTCATCAGCTGCAGGGCAGAAAATAATGTGAAAGTTATGCAGAAATATCCGGGCTTCTAAGATGTATCTTCCTCCCAACCTTTCTTCTCTTTGGTGAATTCCTACCTATAACTAATTCCTAGTTTGTTTTGGTGTCATCTCATTAAAAACCTGACCTAACCTATACAGCTGAGTTATTTACTTTCCCACTTACTGGTAATAGCATAGCTGTAAAGTCACAACTATTTCTGATGTGTGCAGCAATAAACTACAAATGGCTGAAATGCAGCACAATGAATCAAATCTCTCAAAAATCTGAGACAATCAAAACTACAGGAGTACTTTCATGTGTTCTACTCTCTGGGTAAAAGATGCATACGTACAAGACACTGAACACTGGACAAACTGTTAAGGAGTTTACAGATACCCTTCCCTTCAAGCGTATTTAACAGACTAAAGACAGCCCATGGCATTAAGATATCAATTCTCTTAAAACTAACTGGCATTCCACATCCCACTAGAGAAATGTGGAGAAAAGACTATGGAGACTCTTTTAGTGTCTTTACTAAATAAAATCTTTTAGTGTTTTTACTAGATACTATTAGAACAAAATAAAATCTAAAGTGTGAACCTTAGCAGGATCCTTGTTTCAAAAGAAAGTGAAAAAATATTAAAAGGGTACTGGATGAAAATTGGCTTAGCAGCTAAGAGCATTGGTTGCTCTTCCAAAGGACCTGGGTTCAGTTCCAAGCACCCACATGATTGATGGCTTACAACCAGCTGCAATTCCAGTCTCGGGGGAATCTAGTGCCTATTTTGGCTTCTACGTGACTGGTACAAATCCAGTACGCAACATACACGAAGGCAAAAGACCTATTCGCATGAAACAAAAGAAATGAACCTCAGTAATAATATAGTAAACGGACAGTTGGAAGAAATCTGAGTAGGAAATTCGATTCTATCTAAAATGTTCTTGTTTGTAACAACTTAGAAAATATTTATCTAAAATCCTGTCACACCTAAAACTACCTTCAGACTGGCTCTGGAAGAGAGAAGCCCAACACATGCCAACCCTTCACAGCTGCCGGTCAGCGAGCTTTCCTTCATACCGTGGTTCTAAGATTTTTTTATATAAAAAGTTTTGTAATAAGAGTTCAAAAGTGTAATAAGCCAGTTACTTTAAGAAAGAGTCCCACGATTTTTATCATAAAGCAATGATTCCAGTTAATATACAGCAAAGTCAACAAGAAAGCTTGTTAAATTATACTAAGTACCACTGCCAGAGTTTCTAAGCAGGTTAAATCTTATAGAGAATTTAGAAATCTGCATTTCCAGCTGCCAAGTGCCTGGGTGACATAGCTGCAGATCCTGAGACCAAGGCCAGCTCTAGAGAAACAGACTCTATAGTCTTTAGTTAGCCATGCTGATTTTCCAGAGGTTTCCTAATGATTGCTGATACACACACTCATCTGCAAATACACACGTCATTCACAGGGCAACAGAACTCAGTGTGAGGCGGAAAGAGATCACATTCTCTAGACCCAGTGTCACTTCTTTTTAAAAATGAAACTGGACACATCCAAAGATAAAATTATTGTAATTGAAACTAAATAAATGACAATATTGTATCCTTGGTTTTATTGGACAAAAAATTTAAGCATCCCTTCGGGAAAAACAAACCAGAATAGGTAAACCCCTTTCCCAGAGCAGAGGGAAGGCATGGGAGGAAGCTGTGGGCTGCTTGGAAAGGAGCTCGGGAGCATTAGAAGCTCTCTCTCTCTGCTGACAACTGGCTCACCTTCCCAGCACCACTACAACATTTCTAACTCTTAAGTTCTAAACTATGCTAATGTACTACTTGTCAAAAATTATACACATGAATAAAACTTGTAAATTTATAGAACTTAACATTATCATTTCCAACAGCAGCTAGAAACGTGACATTTACTTAAGGTTTCTTTCTAAGGCCCAAGTAATTAAACCTGAAACTGACAATACAATTTTTAAGTGCATTTTACAGCTATATATTTTGATAAATATTTACTAAGTCAAAGTAAGATTACATAAGTATTACATATTTACATATGTAAGGGCTCTTAAAGTTATTACACTATAAAATACATTTTCAACCTTTGAGTTGATAATATTTCATTTAGTGAACAAATTATAAATTGTGAGTGAAGCTATAGATCCAAATTTGTTCTTTATTTTGAGAATATTATGGTGTTCATTATATAAGACAGAAGAGACAGATGTTTTCAAAATCAAGTTGTTCTTTTAAATCAATTCTGACAAAACAAATCTTTGTTACTGTTGTACTTAATATAAGCGTACATATCCTCGTCTACTTTGTCCTCCAAACAGACCATTCATACTAGTTAAGAACTCTGGCAATCTCTATTTTCATAAAAAACAGTATTTCTGCTAACAAACAAACAGCTTACCTTCATCTACTGTGGTCATGTCTTGCTCTAGTTTCAACTTTTGTTGGTTAATTTTTAGCATGGACTCTTCAATAGTTCCTTGGCTTATTAATTTAATAACTAATACTTCTCTAAAAATAAACACATGACACGTCCATAGGTCACTGGTGTTATTTAGATAATAAAAGTTCAACAAGCAGAAGAAAAGTTAATGACTCTGATGGTTTGAATCCATTGTTCCCATTCATCTATATGAATGTTTACTCACCAGCAAGTGACACTATTTGAAAAGATTAGGTCTAGGTGTGGCTTTGTTGGAGGAAGTGGGTCACTAGAGGTAGACTTTGAGCTTTCAAAAGCCCATACCAGACCCAGGGTCTCTCTGCCTATGGACCAGGATGCAACTCTCAACGACTGCTCCAGCACCAAGTCCACCATGCCTGCTGCCATGCTGTACGAAAGCCCTCAATTAAATGCTTTCTTTTATTATTTATTTATTCACTTTGTTTTTTGGTTTTTTTTGTTTTTTTTTTTAAAGACAAGGTTTCTCTGTATAGTTCTGACTATCATAGAATCCATTTTGTAGATCAGGCTGGATTCAACTCAAAAGAACCAACCACTTGTCTCTGTCTACCAAGTGCTGGAATTAAAAGTGTGTGCCATCACACTTGGCTCAATGCTTTTTTTTTTTTAAAGTAAGAGTTGCCTTGGTTATGGCATCACTTCACGGCAATAGAACAAGACTACCCATAAATAACTCTTTTATTTAATGTACTTGAGACTGGCATTTAGGAGTATTTAAACATTTTATACATCTATCCTTCCCTACTGATCCAAGTAAAAAATATATATGCTTTGAAAATTATTGATAAAACCACATTACAATGGGACTGGAGATAAGAGCTTGATGATAGAACATGATTGCTAAATAAGCATGACTGCTTTATTATACTGTTTCTCCTGTTTGTTTGTAGCTCAAGTGTCTATGGAGCCCAGGCTATCCTAGTATTTGTTCTATAGGGTCAGGTGGGTTGGCCTGGATCTTGGAGTAATCTGACTTCTTAGTCTTTCAAGTGTCAGGAGTACAAGTATGAACTATCACTACTGATAATATACATCTCATAAACTGTGAAACTACTTGGTATGGAGGTGGAAGGTTAATTATTAGAAAATGAATGAGTACACAGTAATTTACATATAGACGGCATTGAGATTGCTGATAAAAAATAGCATCTATACTTTGCCGAAAAAAATAAAACCTACAGATTAGATAGCCAACACATACTTTCTTTAATATTCTATACTAATCAAGCTGGTAGCTGGTGAAAACTAAATTTCAACAGACAATACTTACTTAGTCTGACCAACTCTATGGCACCTGTCTTCTGCTTGTTTGTCATTGTATGGATTGCAATCAATGTCGTGAAGTATAACAACATTTGCTGAAGTAAGATTTATTCCTAGTCCACCAGCTTTAGTTGACAAGAGAAATACAAAGATATCCATATCTGTATTAAACTCATCAATTAGATGAATCCTGTAAGACAAACAGATTAGGTTCAATTTCACTGAAGGATAAATACGTAGAACTGAAAATAGTCACTTCACATGGAAAGCAAACCTAGGAGCGATACACACATACTCTTCTCATTACACCTACGTTTTCCTCTGCGATCAGTGAAGAGCCCCTTAAGTCAATCCAACTATTCCAACTTGATTAATATGTCAAGTACATATTAGTATTATTTTATTTTTTGAGTGCTTCAAATTTAGCTAAATAATACTTATCCAGTCTAATTTTCTCAGCAATCTCACAGCTATTACCAAAAGAGAGAAGTATACAGAAGGAACCAAGGATTCTATTTTCTTCATTTTTTTAAAAAAGAAAAATCTGTAAGAACTGGTTTTGAGGATTTTTTTTCCTTTTTGGAGTGGGGAGGGGTTTGGGGGATGTCTCACTAAGTAGCCTAGGTTGGTCTCAAATATTAGGTCCTCCTCCTAACTGATAACTTTTTTCATTAACCTTCAAAATATGAAAAATCTGACTTTAAAACAATCTTGATTAAACAGTGGATGCCTCAAACCTTGAATGGTTTTATTATTTTTTTATATCCTGCTCAGAGTATCTCCTACCTTCCATTCCTCTCTCCCCCTTCACTCTTCCTCCATTTCTCTTTAGAAAGGGCAGGCCTGCCATGGTTATCAAGCAAACATGGCTTATTGAGCAGTAAGACTGGGCACTGCCCCTTGTATTAAGGCTAGATGAAACAATCCAATATGAGGAAAAGTGTCCTAGAAGTGGGCAAAAGAGTCAGAGAGAGAGAGTCTGAACTCCACTGTTAGGAGCTTCATAACAACACCAAGCTACTCAACTATAACATATATACAGACAACCTGGGTCAGGTCTACATGGGATCCCTGGTTGTGGATTCAATCTCTGTGGTTCCCTATAGGCCCAGGTTAGTTGATTCTGAGGTTTTTCTTGTGGTATCCTTGACCCCTCTGGCTTCTATAAGCAATCCTCCCCTCTTCAGAAGGATTCCCTGACCGCTGCCTACTGTCTGGCTTTGGGTCTCTGCATCTGTTTCAATCAGCTGCTAGATGAAGCCCCCCTTGAATATTTTTTACAGGGGAAAAAAATTTAGGACTGGGATGTGGTTTAGTTCTAGAGTGCTTGCCTAGCATGTAAAAAACTATGGGTATGATCCCTAAAGTGCAAAAATAAAAATAACATAAAATACAAGAGAAAAATTATTAAAAGCATACAATTTTCATAATTTTTCAGAATACACTTATTGGGGGAAAAAATTAAAAGAATAACAATTCAAGCCGGGCGTGGTAGCATACGCCTTTAATCCCAGCATTCGGGAGGCAGAGGCAGGTGGATTTCTGAGTTGGAGGCCAACCTGGCCTACAGAGTGAGTTCCAGGACAGCCAAGGCTACACAGAGAAACCCTGTCTTGAAAAACAACAACAACAAAATAACAATCCAGCAGTAATAGTTGAATAATTTGAATACTGAATATTTGAAATAGCAGAACCTAACACTTTAAACAAGAATTTTCTAAAAAATACTCCTTATATTTAAAATGCTAATTAATGAATAAGCAAATGATACTTGGCAGCTAATACCAACCTTTCAGAAATCTGAGTCTTTCCATCTAATCGGAGGTACCTATGTTGATGATGCTTTAAGAGAACCTCTAGTATATCCAGCATCATGGTAAACTGGCTGAATAATACAACTCTATCACCCTGTGGGAAGATATGTATGAATTAGAAACAGGAAAGTGAAATCATTACCCTTACCCAAAGTTTGAGGCCTACAAAATAAAGAATGCTTTAAAGAGACATCTGCCAACTCTCCATAAACTTCATGATAAAATTACATAATGTTCAATTGCGCTAGTTTTTTCAAGTAAAAAAAAAAATCAAGTAACGATACCAAGAATAAATTTATTTTTTCTATTATATGAATAGATTTCCTTAACTTCTGAACTTAAGTAGTAGTTTAATTCTGATTTTAAGTTAAAGAAGTGGATCATTACTACTTCCTTTTCGTATTAAAAAAGGATCATTTATTAAGACCAAGTACATAATCACTACTTGCACCTAAATACTGAAAAGTTAAGCAACTTCATACAAATTGCAGAGTCCTTTGAAGAAATAGGTCACCTCTGAAATAATAATTAAAATTAAAAAAAAAAATCAACACAGATGTGATCTAATCTAACTTATTATTTTCTTAAGTTCTATAAAAAGAAAAATAAACAGAAAAAATATATGAGGCAACTTTAAGACACTAGGTTCTGGAAGAACATAAACTTAACTTTAAAAAGTATAACAAACAATCAAGCCAGCGTCATCTTTTCTAACACTCCTGTTTCATAAGTTCAACCAACAAGGCAAATAGAGAGAGACAGTCAGTCATTCTGTTTAATACCTTCTGTTTCAACTCAGACAAGATGCATCCTAAGGCTCGGAATTTCCCAGAATCTAAAATTAAATCCATGTCTAACTGGTAACTATTAATGTGTTGATACTGTTTACAAAGTACATGTAGTTCAAAATCTGTCATAACTTCCATGTCTTCAAAGATCAGGTCAGGGTTGGCCTCACAGTGCGTAGGTTCCTTTTTAAAATGAAACATAACAAAACATCATATACAATTCACAATATGAATAGATTAATTTAATAAAAACATCACACATTTGAAAAAAATGCCCAAATCAGACATTTTAGTAAAACAGATTAAGATAAGACATGAGTGCTAATTTGGGATATCATAAAACAGGGGAGATTTTTTTTCCTTTTTTTCTTCCCTTCCTCCCTTTTTTTTTTAATTTATTTTTATTTATACGAGTACACTGTAGCTGTCTTCAGACACACCAGAAGAGGACATCAGATCTCATTACAGATGGTTATAAGCCACCATGTGGTTGCTGAGAATTAAACTCAGAACCTCTAGAAGAGCAGTCAGTGCTCTTAACCTTTGAGCCATCTCTCCATCCCCCCAAAAGGAAAATTCTTAACTCTTTTAGAGATAGTATGTCTAAACACTTACAGATAAGAAATTCCTCTCATTCTACCCAAACATGTCTTGTTAAGATAGCCATTACTAATGTATACAAGGACCATTACCCTTAGTGTGTAAATAACTATTCCACATTTTAAATTTAGTTCTAAATGAGCCTGGTAAAGAATCTAGGCATTTACAGGATACAAATAGTGTAGGTATGAATGCTAACTAGAAATGATTCAAAGTAACATGTGCAGAGGGTTCATTATACAAATTCTTTGCACTTTCGTGTTTAAATTTTTCCGTAAGTTTCAAATAACAAAAAAAAAAAAAAAAAAAAAAAAAAAAGGAGAAGAAAAAAAATTAAGGGCTGGTGATATGGTTCAGTGGTTAAGAGCACTTACTGCTTTTCTGAAGGTCCTGAGTTCAAATCCCAGCAACCACATGGTGGCTCACAACAATCTGTAATGAGATCTGACTCCCTATTCTGGTGTATACTTATGTATAATAATAAATAAACCTTTTCTTTTTTTAATTGAGACAGCTTGTTGCATTCAACACAGATATACAAACTATCGACATTAAAAAAAAAAAAAAAAAAAAAAAAAAAGAGCCGGGCGTGGTGACACAGGCCTTTAATCCCAGCACTCAGGAGACAGAGGCCAGCCTGGTCTACAAACAGAGTTCCAGGACAGCCAGGGCTATACAGAGAAACCCTGTCTTGAAAAAAACAAACAAACAGGGTTCCGGGACTCAGCAGAACTTAGGAAATTAGTCTGAAAAGGTTAGAGGGTGCGCCAGAGAACCGGACAGCTTCTGGGACAGGCGGAAGCACAGAGCCGCTGAGGCAGCACCCTTGGCGGGCCGCAGACAGCCGGCCACCGTCCGGACCAGAGGACAGGTGTCCGCCTGGCTTGGGAGGCGGCCTCAGCCTAAGGAGCAGCGGTCGCCATCTTGGTTCCGGGACTCAGCAGAACTTAGGAAATTAGTCTGAACAGGTGAGAGGGTGCGCCAGAGAACCGGACAGCTTCTGGGAACTGCCAAAGTAACACAGCTTCTGAGAAAGGCCCTGTTTTGGGCCTTCTTCTTCGACCAGGAGGAGGTCCAAAAACAAGATATCTGCGCACCTTCCCTGTAAGAGAGCTTGCCAGCAGAGAGTGCTCTGAGCACTGAAACTCAGAGGAGAGAATCTGTCTCCCAGGTCTGCTGATAGACGGTAACAGAATCACCAGAAGAACAATCTCTAAACATAGTCAACTATAACTACTAACTCCAGAGATTACCAGATGGCGAAAGGCAAACGTAGGAATCCTACTAACAGGAACCAAGACCACTCACCATCATCAGAACCCAGCACTCCCACTTCGCCCAGTCCAGGGCACCCCAACACACCCGAAAACCTAGACCTAGATTTAAAAGCATATCTCATGAAGATGGTAGAGGACATCAAGAAGGACTTTAATAAATCACTTAAAGAAATACAGGAGAAAACTGCTAAAGAGTTACAAGTCCTTAAAGAAAAACAGGAAAACACAATCAAACAGGTAGAAATCCTTACAGAAAAAGAGGAAAAAACATACAAACAGGTGATGGAAATGAACAAAACCATACTAGACCTAAAAAGGGAAGTAGACACAATAAAGAAAACTCAAAGTGAGGCAACACTGGAGATAGAAACCCTAGGAAAGAAATCTGGAACCATAGATTTGAGCATCAGCAACAGAATACAAGAGATGGAAGAGAGAATCTCAGGTGCAGAAGATTCCATAGAGAACATCGGCACAACAATCAAAGAAAATGCAAAATGCAAAAAGATCCTAACTCAAAATATCCAGGAAATCCAGGACACAATGAGAAGACCAAACCTACGGATAATAGGAGTGGATGAGAATGAAGATTTTCAACTCAAAGGACCAGCAAACATCTTCAACAAAATTATTGAAGAAAACTTCCCAAATATAAAGAAAGAGATACCTATGAACATACAAGAAGCCTACAGAACTCCAAATAGACTGGACCAGAAAAGAAATTCCTCCTGACACATAATAATCAGAACATCAAATGCACTAAATAAAGATAGAATACTAAAAGCAATAAGGGAAAAAGGTCAAGTAACATACAAAGGCAAGCCTATCAGAATTACACCAGATTTTTCACCAGAGACTATGAAAGCCAGAAGATCCTGGACAGATGTTATACAGACACTAAGAGAACACAAATTCCAGCCCAGGCTACTATACCCAGCCAAACTCTCAATTACCATAGATGGAGAAACCAAAGTATTCCACGACAAAACCAAATTCACACATTATCTCTCCACGAATCCAGCCCTTCAAAGGATAATAACAGAAAAAAACCAATACAAGAATGGGAACAACGCCCTAGAAAAAACAAGAAGGTAATTCCTCAACAAACCTAAAAGAAGACAGCCACAAGAACAGAATGCCAACTTTAACAACAAAAATAACAGGAAGCAACAATTACTTTTCCTTAATATCTCTTAACATCAATGGTCTCAACTCCCCGATAAAAAGACATAGACTAACAAACTGGCTACACAAACAAGACCCAACATTTTGCTGCTTACAGGAAACTCATCTCAGAGAAAAAGATAGACACTACCTCAGAATGAAAGGCTGGAAAACAATTTTCCAAGCAAATGGTATGAAGAAACAAGCTGGAGTAGCCATCCTAATATCTGATAAAATTGACTTCCAACCCAAAGTCATCAAAAAAGACAAGGAGGGGCACTTCGTTCTCATCAAAGGTAAAATCCTCCAAGAGGAACTCTCAATTCTGAATATCTATGCTCCAAATACAAGGGCACCCACATTCATTAAAGAAACTTTAGTAAAGCTCAAAGCACACACTGCACCTCACACAATAATAGTGGGAGACTTCAACACACCACTTTCACCAATGGACAGATCATGGAAACAGAAACTAAACAGGGACACACTGAAACTAACAGAAGTGATGAAACAAATGGACCTGACAGATATCTACAGAACCTTTTATCCTAAAACAAAAGGATATACCTTCTTCTCAGCACCTCATGGTACCTTCTCCAAAATTGACCACATTATAGGTCACAAAACAGGCCTCAACAGATTCAAAAATATTGAAATTGTCCCATGTATCCTATCAGATCACCATGCACTAAGGCTGATCTTCAATAACAAAAAAAATAACAGAAAGCCAACACTCACGTGGAAACTGAACAACACTCTTCTCAATGATACCTTGGTCAAGGAAGGAATAAAGAAAGAAATTAAAGACTTTTTAGAGTTTAATGAAAATGAAGCCACAACGTACCCAAACCTTTGGGACACAATGAAAGCATTTCTAAGAGGGAAACTCATAGCTCTGAGTGCCTCCAAGAAGAAACGGGAGAGAGCACATACTAGCAGCTTGACAACACATCTAAAAGCTCTAGAAAAAAAGAAGCAAATTCACCCAAGAGGAGTAGACGGCAGGAAATAATCAAACTCAGGGGTGAAATCAACCAAGTGGAAACAAGAAGAACTATTCAAAGAATTAACCAAACGAGGAGTTGGTTCTTTGAGAAAATCAACAAGATAGATAAACCCTTAGCTAGACTCACTAGAGGGCACAGAGACAAAATCCTAATTAACAAAATCAGAACTGAAAAGGGAGACATAACAACAGATCCTGAAGAAATCCAAAACACCATCAGATCCTTCTACAAAAGGCTATACTCAACAAAACTGGAAAACCTGGACGAAATGGACAAATTTCTGGACAGATACCAGATACCAAAGTTGAATCAGGATCAAGTTGACCTTCTAAACAGTCCCATATCCCCTAAAGAAATAGAAGCAGTTATAAATAGTCTCCCAGCCAAAAAAAGCCCAGGACCAGACGGGTTTAGTGCAGAGTTCTATCAGACCTTCAAAGAAGATCTAATTCCAGTTCTGCACAAACTTTTTCACAAGATAGAAGTAGAAGGTACTCTACCCAACTCATTTTATGAAGCCACTATTACTCTGATACCTAAGCCACAGAAAGATCCAACAAAGATAGAGAACTTCAGACCAATTTCTCTTATGAATATCGATGCAAAAATCCTCAATAAAATTCTCGCTAGCCGAATCCAAGAACACATTAAAGCAATCATCCATCCTGACCAAGTAGGTTTTATTCCAGGGATGCAGGGATGGTTTAACATACGAAAATCCATCAATGTAATCCATTATATAAACAAACTCAAAGACAAAAACCACATGATCATCTCGTTAGATGCAGAAAAAGCATTTGACAAGATCCAACACCCATTCATGATAAAAGTTCTGGAAAGATCAGGAATTCAAGGCCCATACCTAAACATGATAAAAGCAATCTACAGCAAACCAGTAGCCAACATCAAAGTAAATGGAGAGAAGCTGGAAGCAATCCCACTAAAATCAGGGACTAGACAAGGCTGCCCACTTTCTCCCTACCTTTTCAACATAGTACTTGAAGTATTAGCCAGAGCAATTCGACAACAAAAGGAGATCAAGGGGATACAAATTGGAAAGGAGGAAGTCAAAATATCACTTTTTGCAGATGATATGATAGTATATATAAGTGACCCTAAAAATTCCACCAGAGAACTCCTAAACCTGATAAACTGCTTCGGTGAAGTAGCTGGATATAAAATTAACTCAAACAAGTCAATGGCCTTTCTCTACACAAAGAATATACAGGCTGAGAAAGAAATTAGGGAAACAACACCCTTCTCAATAGTCACAAATAATATAAAATATCTCGGCGTGACTCTAACTAAGGAAGTGAAAGATCTGTATGATAAAAACTTCAAGTCTCTGAAGAAAGAAATTAAAGAAGATCTCAGAAGATGGAAAGATCTCCCATGCTCATGGATTGGCAGGATCAACATTGTAAAAATGGCTATCTTGCCAAAAGCAATCTACAGATTCAATGCAATCCCCATCAAAATTCCAACTCAATTCTTCAACGAATTAGAAGGAGCAATTTGCAAATTCATCAGGAATAACAAAAAACCTAGGATAGCAAAAACTCTTCTCAAGGATAAAAGAACCTCTGGTGGAATCACCATGCCTGACCTAAAGCTTTACTACAGAGCAATTGTGATAAAAACTGCATGGTACTGGTATAGAGACAGACAAGTAGACCAATGGAATAGAATTGAAGACCCAGAAATGAACCCACACACCTATGGTCACTTGATCTTCGACAAGGGAGCTAAAACCATCCAGTGGAAGAAAGACAGCATTTTCAACAATTGGTGCTGGCACAACTGGTTGTTATCATGTAGAAGAATGCGAATTGATCCATACTTATCTCCTTGTACTAAGGTCAAATCTAAGTGGATCAAGGAACTTCACATAAAACCAGAGACACTGAAACTTATAGAGGAGAAAGTGGGGAAAAGCCTTGAAGATATGGGCACAGGGGAAAAATTCCTGAACAGAACAGCAATGGCTTGTGCTGTAAGATCAAGAATTGACAAATGGGACCTAATGAAACTCCAAAGTTTCTGCAAGGCAAAAGACACCGTCAATAAGACAAAAAGACCACCAACAGATTGGGAAAGGATCTTTACCTATCCTAAATCAGATAGGGGACTAATATCCAACATATATAAAGAACTCAAGAAGGTGGACTTCAGAAAATCAAATAACCCCATTAAAAACTGGGGCTCAGAACTGAACAAAGAATTCTCACCTGAGGAATACCGAATGGCAGAGAAGCACCTGAAAAAATGTTCAACATCCTTAATCATCAGGGAAATGCAAATCAAAACAACCCTGAGATTCCACCTCACACCAGTCAGAATGGCTAAGATCAAAAATTCAGGAGACAGCAGATGCTGGCGAGGATATGGAGAAAGAGGAACACTCCTCCATTGTTGGTGGGATTGCAGGCTTGTACAACCACTCTGGAAATCCGTCTGGCGGTTCCTCAGAAAATTGGACATAGTACTACCGGAGGATCCAGCAATACCTCTCCTGGGCATATATCCAGAAGATGCCCCAACTGGTAAGAAGGACACATGCTCCACTATGTTCATAGCAGCCTTATTTATAATAGCCAGAAGCTGGAAAGAACCCAGATGCCCCTCAACAGAGGAATGGATACAGAAAATGTGGTACATCTACACAATGGAGTACTACTCAGCTATTAAAAAGAATGAATTTATGAAATTCCTAGCCAAGTGGATGGACCTGGAGGGCATCATTCTGAGTGAGGTAACACATTCACAAAGGAACTCACACAATATGTACTCACTGATAAGTGGATATTAGCCCAAAACCTAGGATACCCAAGATATAAGATACAATTTCCTAAACACATGAAACTCAAGAAAAATGAAGACTGAAGTGTAGACACTATGCCCCTCCTTAGAAGTGGGAACAAAACACCCATGGAAGGAGGTACAGAGACAAAGTTTGGAGCTGAGATGAAAGGATGGACCATGTAGAGACTGCCATATCCAGGGATCCACCCCATAATCAGCATCCAAACGCTGACACCATTGCATACACTAGCAAGATTTTATCGAAAGGACCCAGATGTAGCTGTCTCTTGTGAGACTATGCCGGGGCCTAGCAAACACAGAAGTGGATGCTCACAGTCAGCTAATGGATGGATCACAGGGCTCCCAATGGAGGAGCTACAGAAAGGACCCAAGGAGCTAAAGGGATCTGCAACCCTATAGGTGGATCAACATTATGAACTAACCAGTACCCCGGAGCTCTTGACTCTAGCTGCATATGTATCAAAAGATGGCCTAGTCGGCCATCACTGGAAAGAGAGGCCCATTGGACACGCAAACTTTATATGCCCCAGTACAGGGGAAGGCCAGGGCCAAACAGGGGGAGTGGGTGGGTAGGGGATTGGGGGTGGGTGGGTATGGGGGACTTTTGGTATAGCATTGGAAATGTAAATGAGCTAAATACCTAATAAAAATGGAAAAATAAACAAACAAACAAACAAACAAACAAAAAATTAGGAAAGAATGGTGTAAAAGTAAAGAGTAAGCTGACAAAGAGAAAAATACAACAAAGGAAAAACAAAATAGGGAAAATAAATGGGAAAACTGTTCCATTAAGCAGGACACAAATATGAGGGATCTCTTACTCTGGTTTAGCTTTCGTTTTCAGAACTTTAAAAACATGTGTATTATTGAGCCAGGCGTGGTGGCACACGCCTTTAATCCCAGCACTCCCAGCAGAGGCAGGCAGATTTCTGAGTTCGAGGCCAGCCTGGTCTACAAAGTGAGTTCCAGGATAGCAAGGGCTATATAGAGAAGCCATGTTTTGGGGGGGGCGGGGGGAGGGGAAGGAAATGTGTATTATAAAAGTCTGTGGCCAGGCATTGTGACGCACGCCTTTAATCCTAGTACTTGGGAGGCAGAGACAGTCGAATTTCTGAGTTCGAGGCCAGCCTGTTCTACAGAGTGAGTTCCAGGACAGCCAGGGGAACAGAGAAACCCTGTCTTGAAAAAAAATCAATCAATCAATCAATAAAATAAGAAAAATAAAAGTCTGTGGGATTAGCAAACTCTTCTTTCTCATAAAAGGCCACTATCCAACTGTCAAATAAGTATTTTTGACTTGGCAGGCAGTGGTATAGACTGTATTTACCTAGCTCTGCCCCTACAATGAGAATCCCTAAAGGAACAGTACAAATGAAAATGGGTATGGTTATGTTCTAAACAAACAAACAAACAAACAAAAAAACCTTAAAAAAAAAGTGGTAGTTCTTAGCCACAGTTTGCTAATGCCAGGCCTGATTACCTATCCATTCTCTTGTCTATCAAGTTATCTATGCCTGGAAAGTATATCTCACTCAGGCTAGGGCTATAGCATGGATGGTGGATGGTGGAGAGTTTGGTTAGCACGTGCAAGGCGGCCCGCAGTGGTTCAGAGATGAGCTTTCAGCATAAGACCATCCTAAGTATTTCCCAGTATTATTAGCAAAGCTCAGTAAGAGTCTAACTAACGTTAAGTCCTTACCTTCAGCATTAGCTGAGACATCTCCTTCAGTTTCTCAGGTGTGTAATACTGGCGGTGTAGTAAAGGGTGATTGGCCATTTTTCTCAATTGCATCATGACATTGCACATCTCTGTGTTTTTTTCTGTGATCCAAAGAGTATATACATTTTTTTAAAATCAAAGTGACAGAGCAATTTACTAAAGTCTATCTCAATTTTTAAGTCTTAAAAATATTTCTTCAAATTCTAACTTAAAAAGAACAGCCCCAGTCGGGCAGTGGTGGCGCACGCTTTTAATCCCAGCACTTGGGAGGCAGAGGCAGGTGGATTTCTGAGTTGGAGGCCAGCCTGGTCTACAGAGTGAGTTCCAGGACAGCCAGGACTACACAGAGAAACCCTGTCTCAAAAAAACAAACAAACAAAAAGAACAGCCCTTAAAATTATCATAGGCAAAAATCCTTTTTTGCATAAGCTGTGGAAGTCAGCTGTAAGTTACCCAGGTTGTTGATAGACTTTTTCAATCTGTTGAAGAGGCCCGAGTAGAGCTGCTCCTGCTTCTCTGACATCGCACATAGCTCAATCCGATCCTTCTTGGGAGGCAGGAGCTTAAGAACCTTGGAAAGGAGAACCGCTTTGAAGTGACTGTTCTAAGAACAGAGTCCTTCTGAAAGACTGCACCCACGGGCCCGCAGAGAAGGACTCACCTCCTCCTTCACTCTCCTGAGGATGAAGGGCTTAATGATTTGCTTCGCGTGGGCTATTCTCTCCTTTTCGTATATACTCTGCTCGTCTGCTGGTTTCTAAGCAAAATAATAGCCCAACCCTTTAGAAATTATGTCTTTAAGTCATCACAATAATCCCATATTACAATATGCATAATCTATAGACTCCCACTTCACATAACAAAATATAAATTTGACTGTTTGGGCTTTTCTCCTACATAATGGTATGGGTTAAACTCATGGCCGTGGATATAAATAAAAGGCAGGTGCTTTATACTGGGTTACTGTCTGGGCCTACAAAGTCATTTCTGAATTCTGAGCTATAATCTATTTGAAGCTCCATATATATTTTGAGGTTTCACGGTAGGTTACTATATATTTTACTGAAGTGATAAATCTAAACCAGACTAGTTGGTACTTAGATACAAACATCCAATTCAGTCATTGACTGACTAAATGTGTCACATGGAATAAAAATGTGTGCATGTGCTTGTGTTTAAAACAGGAGAGAACAAGTAAAGTGGAAGAGGTGGGGGGAATCCAACTATGTATTTGCAGAACGAAAACAAAGTCAATATAATTTGATGAAAACCACAGAGAGCAGTATCCAGTCAAAGCTCAGGGTTTTGGAGAATTACATACTAAAGATGTATTTCAGGTACAGGTAACAAGGAGTTAGGAAGGGCTGGTAAATGACTGTGACCAGAATGCATTATAAACATGTATGAAATTATCAAAGAATAAATGAATAACAGTAAAACAACAAGGTGGAGAATAGAAGATCCCTCAAGTCAACCTCGGGCCTGAATGTGTACACACACTGTGTGTATGTATGCAAATACAAAAGTAAAAGGAGATAGGCATCTTAAGAATATCAAGAATGGGTGTTCTCTCGGCTTTTAAGCAAGAGGCTTCAAATGAAGCAGCTTAGATAAGGTCACATGGCTCAAAGCCTGAGTTCAGTCAACTCTCTTTACGCTGCAGAAGGCGGAGCAGTAAAATGGAGCTTCCTGCACAATGCACCTGGCATCTTCATGGGCGTCTTCACATGCTCACACTGGCTCCTAAAACCTAACTATTTATAATCAGTTTCCTTAGTCATATACCACAATAGAGTCTTGTGCACTGGATCTAAGTCTGAGAGCATACTATTTTCTCTCATCAGACTGTACACGGAGAAACCATAGATATAAATCATTGGATTACTGTCATCAGGAAATCATTGGATTACTGTCAGGCTTCTGAGTAAGACCTTTAAGCTCTACCTTATGAAGCCTCTGACTTCTAAACAACCGTTATAGAAACAGAAGCTACCTCCGGGTATCTGGAAATCCTAAAGTAGAGTTCTAGTACTAGCTTAGAAAGGCCAGTCACCTTTTCCAAGATGGAGGACATTTTTAGATTAGGAATTAGGTACGAGTTTTCAGTCTATGTCTTTAGTTGATAGTATTATACCAGTTTTGTTTTGATAATGGCACCATAATTGTACAAGTTTTTATAATTAGTGGAAGGCCAATAAAGGATATACAAGAAAAAAAGGATGTATTAAAAAAAGGAACATATATGAACCTAAGGTACCATATATTTATACACACACACACACACACACACACACATATACATACATACATCTGAGCTCTCCACCATTTAAAATTATTACTCAGTTCTTTAGATTACTGAACCTCAAAACTCCTGACTACTGGTCATAGAAATAATCATTATTTTTCTCCATACTATGGCTGATATGTTCACAAAAATTTAAGCTCTTTTGATAGAGCATGTGCCATGAAAATAACTGAAACAGACAAAAGAGCCTAGAAAAACACCTTCACATCTGGGGAAACATATATGCATGCTTACCGTTTTAGAAGAAAACATCCTTCGGATTTCACTGGTGCTACTGCTAAACATGTGTGGCATAACAAAATTCAACAATGACATGAGTTCTAGCAGATTATTCTGCACAGGTGTGCCTGTGAGCAATAAACGGTTACGTGCCTGAGAATGAAGACAAAACTCACATTAGTTTTCTTCTTTAAGCACCTCTCCCTCCCTAATTGTCTATCTTACTCAGTAAAGGAGACAAGGTAACAAGATAATTCAATTATCATTTACAATTTTACATTCTGTGATAGAATAAAAGGTGAGATATTTGATGTCATTTACTATCATCTACTATACCTCAGGCAGAACATGAACCTGCTGGCATCTTTTGAAAGCACAATTGTGTATCCTCAAATAACTTCTGAGAGGTGGTTAAAAAATAAACTATATTTATACAAACTGGAGCTCATGTGCAATAGGGCACTAAAAGTATGGGGGTTTTTTTGGTTTTGGGGTTTTTGTTTTTTTTACATGTTTAAAGAATTATTGAAGAAAGTATGACAGTGGCCACAGGGCCCCAAAAGCAAAAAGAACTTTAAAGGAAAAGCTTGCTAATTCATGATTTAAAATCATGTGTGTATGTATTAAATTAGGAAAGATAAATTTTATCACAATTATTTACAAAGCACACTCTTACATTAATTGTCATTAGATGTTGATAGCGGATAGAGCCCATATTCTTCAGCATATGGCCTTCATCAAAAATTGCATAATTCAGTTTCAGTCGTCGAAAGAGACTGCGGTCATCAGAGCTGCTGATTGCACAATTATACCTGTTGCAAAAACAAAACAAAACAAAACCTAATTATTTCTGATTATGCCTTTTAGGAGCTTAGAGTTTATTAGGACACAATGTGGTCTTTAAAGCTATTTTTCTTTTAAAAAGTTTATTAAATTTACTTATTGTATGCTATGTAAGTACATGTGTGACACCAGAGGCACAGGTAGAAAGGTCATGTTCCTTCCTTCCTCAAGTTATCAGATATAGTGACAATTACCTTATCACTAAGCCATTGCACTGGCTTTTAAACTATTTTTCTTTTAACCTTTCAAATAGCTCTTACAAGAAAGCACTAAACACAGTCGGCTCTCAAACACTGACGTACTTGTATTGAATATTTATGCACCTGTAGCCAAATCATACAGTACTAACCAAAAGAAAATCTATATGAAACAGTTCTAGACAACTTTAATATACTTGGGAAGCAGACAATTTGAGAGCAAATAGAAATAATCTGGCACTGATATATACTTTGTCTCATAATTGTTTCTAAGAAGCAGAAAAGAACACAAAGGTAAAACAAAGGATTAGTTCAAGGAATTACTAGGTAAGAGCCAAGAGTTCAAGACTAAATATGGGTCCATTTATTTTTAAAAAAAAAAAAATTGTTTTGAAAGGAATGGGCAACAGTTAAGTGCACTTCTTCCTCCTGCACAGAGGACCTGGGCATCATTCCTAGCACACACACTGGCAACTCATAGCTACACATAACTCCAATTCCAGGGGATATGATGCCCTCTCCTGGCCTCTGCTCACAACTCTATGCATGTGGTACATATATACATAAACACACATACTCATGAACAAAAAATACCATAAATCCTTAAAAAAGGAAAAAGGAAATTTTAGATAAATTCTTCCAAAATAGACCCTGACAGAATACAACAGTAATAAAAATTTTAATGAACTATAAAAATATTACGTTCTCTAACACGTACTATACTATACTCAGTAATTCCAACCATATAGTGACTATTCAAAAATATATTGAACCTGGGAGTGGTGAAAAAAAAACGGATCAAGGGTTCAAGGATGTACTCAGCTAAATGACTTGGAGAGCAGCCCAACTAAATGAGACCCTCCCTCCCACCCCCCTTACCTCCCCACCCCCGCAAAAGCTAAACAAACAAACAAACAAAAAAATTAGTTTCTCTGTCATCCTTATTCTGCTCTAATTCCTATTTCTGACTGGGAACAGATTTCCATTATATTTGCGGACAACACTTATAAGTCTTTGGCATGGTATCTCAAATTTTATCTGAAGCTTAAATTAAATGAACAAAATGTTTACTCCCATTTTTAGTGAACTAGCAAAACAAAACATATTCAAGCAAAACCTGTTATACAATAATTTTTTTAAAACATTTCACTATCAGGATAAATCACTTGATCCCTTGTTTCACAATCACAGCATAAACTAAGCTACATGTTACCACCACAAGATATTTTTCTAAGCATGGTGGCACATGCCTTTCATCTCAGTACTTGGGAGGCAGAGGCAGGCAAGTTTGGTCAGTTTCGTCCAAAGAGAGGTCCAGGTCAACAAGTACTACATAATGAAACCCTGCCTTTAAAAATGGGGGGTGGCGGAAGGATTCAGGGGGAAGAGGACTATATAAATTCTCCCCACCTTTTCCCAAACTTTCTTAATACTCACGTTGTAACAATTACATTGTAATCCTCATACTTATTATGGATGTTGAATCTAATTTGCTTACGCTCTTCTTGAGAACCTAGAATTTAAAAGTGAAGCTTACTTTGATTATATTTATCGTGTTTAATTATATATCTTAATTTTTTTTAATTACTAAATGAAAAGCAAAATGACTTACCATAGTAACAGAGCACATTTAAACTGGGGCACCATAAGTTAACTTCTCTTAACCAGTTATCTATAAAAAACAAGAGATTATATGAATCTGCTATTACAGGATATATTTATTAAGTTAATTTTGCTTTGAAAAAAAAACACTATGAAAACTACCCCTCATGATAAAATGAGAGGTTCTAAAGGGGCAGAGGTGCAAGGGGCAGAAGAAAACCCCATTTAAGTGATAATTCTAATTTAGGGAAAGATGGTCTTTATTTTATACTTATATGGACAAAACTCTCTCACACCAACTTGTACATTAACTCATAAAAATTGGATAAATGACTAAGCAAGAATTAAATTACATACTTTTAAATCCAAATAATGTTTTAAAGTTGGGCAGAGTAGGGCTAAAGAGATGGTGCAGAAGTTAAGAGCACTGGCTACTCTTCCAGAGATCCTGAGTTCAATTCCCAGCAACCACATGGTGGCTTATGACCTTCTATTATTAGATCTGGTGCCCTCTTTTGGCCTGCAGGCATACAGACAGAAAGAACACTGTATATATAATAAATAAAATCTTTTTTAAAAAGAATGTTGGGCGGGTTAGCAGTACCAGCTATTCAGAATCTGAGGCAGGAGGATCACTCAAGTCCAAGAATTTATAAAAGCATGGATAGGCGGCACACAGTAAGACATCCTCTCAACCCCCATCCCACCTAATTATACTGATAGAACCTAGTGGGGAACCCCCACTCAATTCCCGATTCGGCGTGCACCCAAAAAATCATCTTGATGTAATTACATGAGGTCGTTTAATTACGGAGCTCCGGACCGACATGCATCCCACACAGGAGATAACGGATGTCTGCCACGAGGCTCGAAAGCTAGGGGTTCTTATGGGGTAAGGGGCTTAGGGGTGTGGAATTCAGCATAGCGACACACTATTGGCTTATTCAATCATCAGCAGAAAGATTACATGTACGTGCAGGGTGTCAGAGTTCTGTGACTTGTTGACTCAGTTTAGATAGCCCTGTTATGTCTTCACATTCCTCTTTATCTTTAAGGTTAAGCTGTTCCCAGGAATGTTTTAACTTCGGGGCATACCCAGGTTTGTTTTTCTTTTTTCTCAGCCCCAGGCAGCCTCTAGGCACACAATCAGCAATTTCTGAGTACTTTATATGACTTACAGGTCTTGAAATTTCATCTTTCTTTCAATACCATACTGTTTTCTGTTTCTTTTTGCATTTGGCTATATTTTTTCCCCAGCACAGACCTCATGTGACCGAGGCTGACACCAAACTCAACACACATATGAAGATGACTTTGAACCCCTGCTCCTTCTGACTCTACCTTCCAAGTATTTAACATTATAGGTGTATGTTGACACACCCAGCTCCTTTAACTCTTAAAAAGTAATTTATAAGTACTATGAAACCAAAATAAATGACCATCACAGGTTCTTGGAAAATATTGCCAATGCGAGCAAAACACATAGACATGTATCATTTTCAAAAAAAAAGAGAAAATAAGCCAAAACATTAATATTCATCACCACACATGCACATCAATATAAAACATTCCAAAACACAGAAACAGTTGTCCCCGGATTACAAACCTATGGTGGAGGCTGGAACAACAATCAAATGAGGCCCTTTATTACCCTCTTGAAAGAGGTATGCCAGGAATGCAATGGCTTGAATGGTTTTTCCTAGGCCCTAAAAATCAAAGTTTAAAAGACAATATATAAAATTTTAAAATGAATGAAAATAAACAAATACTTGAAAGTGCAAAAGAAAAGGGAACATTTTTTGGCAGGATTAAATTTTTCCATTTCGCATAATCCACTTTCTATTTCTAAGAAGAATTTCTATGAAGTTCAAATGAGTTTTGAGTAGAATCTGCAAGTGGTTCTATAAAGTTATTTTAATGAGCAGCATGAATGATGGATCTTAACAGTTGGTTTATACATGACATACATTAATAGTGAAGAATTTTGCATTGCATAGAAAGTGCCTACTTCTCATTATTACTTATATAGGCCCAGGACTTAATGTGGCCTAGATGGACTGCGGACTGTTTCATAAATATAGAAAAACATTACCCAACTCTATTACTCTGCAATTGCACTCTTAAGGATAAGAAGACCATGTCACACAGCAATCAAAAACAAACCTCTGATATCATAGTAGCAGATGAATCCCAGCAGCATCATGCTGTACTGCATGAGCCAGACAGAACAGTATGAACAACACTGCTCATACTGTGGCCTAAGGTCATCAGCCTCTAGTGATGGGTGTCAGAACTGAGATTCAGAGCGAAGCTTGGTGGTTCATATCTGTAATCCCAGCCAACTGAGAGGCTGACCAAGGAATGATCTATGCCAATTTGGGAACAGCTTGGGCTACAGTACAGAAAGTTCTAGGCTGGCTTGGGGAATAGTATAAAATCCTACTTCAAAACAAAACCAAAGCAAAACACTGAACTAGCATTAGGAGAGCAATGTACTGCCAATATTATGAACTGAATGTGTTCTTGTTCTTCCCTCAAAATACATATGCTGGAGTGCTAACACTCAAAGATACAGTATTCATTCAACTGGCCATAAGGAAGAGATTCAGGGTAAATGCAGTCAGGAAGGTGCTGTCTTAACCCAGTCAAGCTAATGACCTTTTAGGGAGAGACCAGGGGTACAAAGAGGCAATGATATCTGAACACACAAACAGTATCCCTTGCTTTCGAGGTAAGAAGAGGCTCCAGGGTAGGGGGATACCTTGAGGGGGCCTACCCACTCACAAGAGGGAAGGCGGGGAAGGGTTATAGGAGGGGAGTGAATGGGAGGGGAGTAGTGAGCTAGATATAAAGTGAATAAATAAATTTTTAAAAAGCAAAACAGGAGGAGGAGGCCTCAAAAAGATGCCAAGCCTGCTAGCACCTCTATCTTGTACTAGCTATGGGAAACAAACTTGTGAGGTATAGCCATGGTATTTTCATTCTGCAAATTTACAAGTTTATGCTTTACAAATAACAAAAATGGCATCACATATTCTTTTTGACACCAATATAATCTTAGAGTATAGACATTAAATATTTTTATTCATATTAGTTTTGGAATATTATGTCATCTAGCAAGAATCTGATAGCCTGTGAAAGGCGAGGTTGACAACCAAGCTCAGGTCTGATTCCCAGTTCAGTTATAACTGTCACGCTGCACCTTATTTGTAAGCATTCTGACATGCCACAGACATTAGTTTTATATTGAATAAATAGCATCTTTCTCTTAATAAGTATAAAGTGACAGTAGAAATATGCAGGAACAGCATTATTATGATTGTTCATTTTTGTTACTCACTGAATACAGCCTTTTCTTTGGTTGGCTTGACTTTTTGTGGTAGGGTTTGCATGTAGCCCAGACTGGCTTCAAACCTGAATCCTCCAGCCTTTGTCTCCCAAGTGCTACAGGCAATACAGGCAGCATTTAACTCATGCTCAATAAATACTTTTTACAAGTAGAGTTGAAGAAAGGGTGAGGTCACATCAGACTAACAGTGAAGTTCATATATGACAATCCCTGGACTAATGGCTGCAACAAGCTTCCTGAGCTTAGCCTAAAGTAAATGTAATTTGGAGGAAAAATTAACTCAAACACTGAAATGATTTTGCTGATACTTTTGTAATATTTACATTGATATATAATCATAACCAGAAAGATAAACTTCTTTCAGTTGTGGAGGACTAGGGCTAAAACTAAAGCAATAAACATAAAGAAAGGTAAAAGAAAGTGTGAGCTACTGTAATGGGTTCAGTGAAACTCCAATGTCCAATGATGTGGCTGGGTGGCAGGATGCTTGCCTAACATGTCCCGGCTTTGGTAACTCCACAAAACAAACCAGCCAACCAAAGAACAACAAAAAAAAACACAAGAAAGCAAAACACCAGCAAGGGAAGATGCCTTAATGTCTTAAATAGCAGTATATCTCTTTATGCCATGTTGAATTACAAATTCTATCAATGGTGCACACCTACCATTTCGTCTGCCAGAATGCCATTAAGTCCATGCTTATGCACCAACGCCAGCCAGTTCAACCCAACCTTCTGATAGGGCTTGAGTGACAAACTGATGAAGAAACAACAAATATCACAGATTTATACTTGTTTTATTAATTTTCTATTCTAATTTCTGACACTTGGATTATAATGACCATACATACAAAAAAAAAATCCAAAACTATCTAGATGAGCCTTACCTTTTAGCCTGACTCTTAAAAAGCTATGTACATTTTTAAAAAGTAAATCTAAAACACAATCCATAAAAATTTTTTAAATCTCATAAATATTTACTCAATGTTTGTTGTTTACTTCTTTTAGCAGTACAAATTACATAAAACATTTTTATATTGGGTCATATCAAAATTTTTATTGAATTCTATAAATGATCAGATTAAATACAATAATGTATTATTAAAGTGATATTTAGTCTAGAAAAATAGATTATATTGACTAGACTTTTAGCATGTTAAAGAAATTACAAGTTTTAGAACTAAACCCACAAACATAATTTGTTCTTCTGCCAGGTTGCTTAATAATGGCTTTGTTTAGTTCTAGAGTAATGTATGTGTGCATATGCATAGATTTACATATATAAATTTACTAAGCATTGATGAGTATCAAAGTAATATACAAGCATTTTCTAACTTTTTAACTTAGAGATGCATAAACAAATTAATCCTAGGAACAACTTTGTTTATATTAGAGTTATAGTGGATGAAAACATTTTTCTAAATGTTTTAGATGGCTAAAATTCTTAGCAATGATTTTAATGAAAGTCTATATAAAGAATGCATGTCGTTTTTCATATATTTTTACTAACCTTATTAACCTTTTAAGAATGCTATAAAGTAGCTATTATCTTTTTTTTTTTTTTTCAGATGAAATGAGACCCTGGGGCTATAAAACTACAAACTATCAAGTCTAAGGTTTTAACTTGGGAAGTTATTGTAAATCCAAAGCTTATTCTCATACTCAGACAGACAGCACTCAGCACACATCAGTGTGGAAGCCTGTAACATTCTCCAGCTTTTACTATGCCTTCTTAGTTCCCTCTACACACATTAGTCTGTACACAAAAAAGCGGTCTGGACGTAAACTGTATGTAGCGTATAAGTGACTATGGGGTTAAATTCTGAAACTAAAACATCTTTATCCAGTGAGGTGGGGTTGGAAAGTCCTCCACTTTAAACAAGAGTCTATGTTTCATTCAGCCTTTCACAAAAATGTTTCTCACTAAAAGTTAACAATACAGGGAAGAAAAACATTGTCCACATTTCTAAAGTCATCAAAGTTATGTGCCCTCCTTACAAAAAGAAAGAATACTATTTACAAATGTAATTTCTATGCTCCCACAGAGGCAATGATGTACGGATGCAGCACCATTGCCTCCAGAAACGTGAAAACTTTCTCAAGGCCCTCATATTCAATCAGACCTACTCTAAAGGCCGCCTTTAAAAAAAATAAAAATAAAAATTATTTTTATGTATACACAGGTGCTTGCCTGTATGTATGTCTTTGCACGACATATATTACTCGTACCGATATTGACCAGAAATCAAGTTATAGGTGATGAGGAGCTGCTCAATATACTGGAAACTGCACACAGGTTTTCTGCAAACGCAGCACATGCTCTTAAGGGCTAAGCTACTCCCTTAGCCCCAAAGCCTTTACCCACAAAATAGCAAAACCCTAAAGCTTTTGCTGCTCTAGCCCATGCATGGTCAAGGCAAAACCTATTTCTCTATTGCTTTTGAGTCCTTACCAATGCTTTCTTTACTCATCATACAGATGTAAAGTTCACATTTCATGAAAATAAAATTTTGATAGGGGAGGAGTATTACAATATTTATAAATGTATCTGAGGGCCACCATAACATGCCAACACACAGCCTATCATTTAAAAAACAAGGAATACTCTTCAACTAAAATTACAAAGTTTTTCATCACTAATATAAAGTTTAAAAGCTCTGGCAAAAAACTTCACACAAATTTTTAAATGTAGTAAGTGAAAAGCATCCAGTATACAGAAATATTCATTCAAGGAATACTGACTTATTTACAACCACAAGAAAGCCTGAGTAAGGCACTTTAATTAGATACTTGACTAAATAGCTTTATTAAATTAGAGTATTTGTTTCAAAAATACATATTCATACATAAGTGTGTATGTATATTCATGCATATAATGTTCCTTGCTTGTTCTGCCTATATTGTGACTGTGTTGCTTAGTACAACAAAACTGCTGCCTTATACACACTGCTTCTTCAAACACAAATAGACCAACCTAAAAGGATCAACGAAGATGTAGATAGGTTTAACAAAGCCAATTCAAACTACATTTACTATATAGGGATATGGCTTAATTGTTAAGAGTGCTTGCCTAGCATGCATAAAGCTCTGGGTAAAATCACCAGTACTAACTAAACAAATGAAGAAACAGAAAAAGTCAAATGAAGAAACTAATATGACAAATTATTGCAATAGGTAGGCTATATTCTTTCTCTAGAAGGTGTTATGTATTCCAACTTCCCTTCCACTTATTTTGACAATTTCCTAAGAATTTTAACAATTACATGTGAAGACCAACCATCCATTTACTTATAAGAATGTAGAAATGTCCAGAACTCTAATGTGCAATCTAATAAACATCTCTAGGCTGGAGGTTCTCCTACCTTCCACTGAGGGAAATACTACTATATGATCTTCTGGGATCATAAAAGAAAAGTAATGGATTATTTTGCGGGTGCTTTTCTACTGGGGGAAAAAAAAGAATCCCAGTCATTATGATTCTTTCAGTGTGAAATGATGCATTTATTTTAAGAAAAGCTCGTTTTAGTATGATTTTCAAAGGAGTGAAAGAAAGGAGAGACGCAGAGCTTCCAGGACTGCACCTAATGAGTGTGAAAAGCAAAAGTGTGGAGCTGGAGGAAGCTTGTTTGAAATGTTCCACACAAAGCCTACATGCCATCCCATCAAAGTTCATGTCTTCTAAGAGTGCCATGGCTCCTCAAATGTTATTAGTTATTTCAATAGATTCAAGTATTCAAGTTAAACTATTTGCACTGTCACCAGATCATTTGCCAAAGGTCTGAATTCCTGCTTAAAACCAGGACAAAAAAACCCTCCTGTCAAACAAGGACTTCATGAGTTTCGCTTGGAAAAGAAAGACAACCTACTGTATGCTGAATAAGTTAGAAACCTTCTCAATGAGAAGAGTTAAGAGTTTATCAATTCCCTATCAACTACTAAAGTCTTAGAGATAGTTATAAGTATAGTAAGAAAAAACATGAAAACTAAGACAGGATATACTGTCCAACACTTATTCTAAAATTTGAACTAATTAAGCTCAAATTTAATGCCACTAGTTCCTTACATCAGTACATTTGAATCTTAAGCAAGTTTAACATTTTGAAATAATGAGTATGAATATGTAATGGTTTTGAAGTAAACGTGACAAATTTTATTTTTTAAAGATTGGTTTTTATTACTATGTGTATGGGAGGACTAGAGTATCCAATGCCACAGAGGTAAACGAGGGCATCAAACCTTGGGAGCTAGATGGATTTGCAGTCATTTGTGTGCTGCCTGATGTGAGTGCTAGGAACTGAGCTTAAGTCCTGTGAAAACAGCAGCACTCATAACAGCTGAGCCATCTCCCTAATTTTAATATTTAATTTCTAACAGGAAGTTCTGAAATGTCTGTATCTACAAAGAAAATTTTTCTCCTATTAAAATGAACAACAATTGGCCATGGTAAACAAAACACCTAGCACTAACTGCTTGCAAGTGTATTTGCCACAAAGGTTCTGCTCTGTTGAGAGAAAGCCAAGTGCTGGGGATGGAGATATATATATATGTATGTGTATGTATAAAAAGATACAAGTGAGTATGGCAGTTATTGTCTGGACAGTGTTTACCTCTGTGAGGCAATGATCATCTACAAATTTTTCAACATTGGCAGCTGACAAGGCTGGCCAGTCCACCAAGTAAATCGGGGCTACAACTCAGACTCTGCTCTAAGGAGAACTTAAAATTTCATTTCTTGTTAAGTATTTCATTAAAAATAAAAAATGCCATGAAGAAACACATTAACATTTATAACTAAAATATGTCTTAAAAACCTTACTCTAAGGGAAAGGAGATTATTACCTGACCACACTACTTAGAAGAGAAACTTATGAATGTGGGTTGAGAGTTTTTAAGTGATGCAGTAAAGTACTCATTTTTAAACTCCGAGTTATGATAAAGTGGACTCAACTGGGAAAGTCTGGCAGAGTGAAGAACTCCCCACGTCCACGCTGAAGAACAAGCAGCAGCAGCAGCTCCAACTACACTTAGGAGAACTTGCTGACATAGTTCTGTCTATGCAACACACAAAGGGCTTGCTTCTTTTGTGGGAGCTGCATCACGTTTCCCTACACCACCACATAGCACCCTAGAAGGGCACAGAAAAGATTCGAGCTTACTATTAAAGGCCAATTATCATATCTTTTTCTCTTTGCTTCATACTATGATTTTGAACTATTAACACAATGATCATCAGCAAATATGCTTTGATCATTAACTAAGAAAAATACCAGACATAACTAAGGTAATCCAAACCCTAGTGCTAAAATACAAAAACAAAATAAAAAACTGTAAGAAATATTTTCAACATCAAAAAAGTATAAATATTCTAAACAAACCTAACTCTCTGTAAGACAAGTTTTTTTTTGTTGTTTCTGTTGTTGTTTGTTTTTTAATCACCCTGTGGCCCAAGCTCGCAATTCACAATGTAGCCCAAGCTGGCCTCAAACTGGGGATGATCCTCCTGTCTTGGCCACCCTGCTGGGATTCCAGGGGTGGGGCAGTATGCCTGGCTCTAATTAGCATTTACAATTGCATAAACACTGCGTGCTGTACTTTTTTCACAATCTATTCCAACTAGTCCTTGATTTTTAGGGACGTGGGCTATTTTTATTTTTTGCTCCACAAAAAGTATTACAGCCAAGTATGGTGGTTCCATGGAGTACAACTACAAACTCAGCACTTAGTATATGAGTCAGGAGAATTGCCATTAGTTTGAGACCAGACTAGACTTCACAGTGAGCACTAAGGCAGCTAAGGCTATGTATGTATAAGAAGCCCATCTCAAAAACAAAAACAAAACAAAACAAAAAACAGAAACAAATGTAAAAACAAGCAAATACCAAAATGAGCAACTGAATGTATTTCCTGAAAAGGAAGTATTCTGAACAGGTTTATATTTCCAAACTACTTAAAACTAAGCAAATTATTAAAAGAAATTCAAAATGTACTTTCTCGTACTACAATCCTCCAACACCATGTGCATTCTGCACAACTACAAAATGCCACTTGACCATGTACTGATAGTTAGATGGTTGTGCATATTTAGTTTTTGCCAGGGCTTCTGGCAAGGTATTTTAATAAGTAGCACATAGAAAACAAACTGTGTACAGTTGTGGTCTGCTGTGTCCTCTTGAATTGTTTCTAACCCCAAGAAGACTTCTCAAAGTGCTTAAAAAAACACGAAGAACAAAATCGTCAGTTTACACAGCATGGCTAAAACCATTCTTCTTCTTTTTTTTTTTTTTAATTTTGATGGATTTTTTTTAATTAGGTATTTTCCTCATTTACATTTCCAATGCTATCCCAAAAGTCCCCCATACCCACCCACCTCCACTCCCCGACCCATCCACTCCCGCTTTTTGGCCCTGGCGTTCCCCTGTACTGGGGCATATAAAGTTTGCATGTCCAATGGGCCTCTCTTTCCAGTGATGGCCGACTAGGCCATCTTTTGATACATATGCAGCTAGAGTCAAGAGCTCCTGGGTACTGGTTAGTTCATAATGTTGTTCCACCTATAGGCTAAAACCATTCTTATTAGCCTCAGTGGATACACATAAAGCTATCTGTTACCGGATAAGGAAGATAAAGATTATATAAGGCCGCATAACAACACACTAGAGTAAAATCCCCTGCCTAGGAAGGGATCAATGAAAATATACTGGCATACCCCTGTTTGTCACTGAGAACCTTGGAGAATTTTCTTCTAACCTTAGTTACTGAATCACATTTGGTTTCCCTAACCACAATGCAAATAAAAGTTTAGATACTTTATAAAATAAGATCAAAATATCTGTAATGAGTGAATGATACCTTTGGTTTAGAAGGGAGGGCTGTTCTCTGTTCCATCCGCCTCCATTCCCGGTGAGCATCGTAACTTGTTTGGTCAGTTTATTTGAAATGTCCTCACATTTGTTCATAAGTCTTATAACTACGTCCCTTTCTTGAATTACCGTTTTGCAATTCCATATCAAATCTTCAGATAGGCCATTGATTTTAGACATCTTTGTAAACTGTGGCATAAAAAGAAAAATAGTTCAACAGTTCAAATCTAGCAGTCAGAATGTAAGTTTCTTTCTAGTTAATTAATTAAAGGTTTTGTGCCATGACTCAGACTCCCCTCAGAACTGTAACCTTCTCACCTCTGCTTCCAAACAGTGGGTAGCAGGAGTGCACAACCACACTGAGCAGCCAAATCCAAATTCTTTCTTTGAGGGGAGAAAAGTTTGTAAAGCCATCAAGAGTGATGAGTGAACTGGCTTTTCATGTACACATTTGAATTCTTATGTGCTTCATTGACATACTGCCACTTCAAACAACGTCTTTTCACACAGAAATACGTAAACTCAAATTTATTATAAAGTTTATTGATACAGCAAATGTTTCCTTATATTGAAAATATTAAGTTTTCATATTTCCTTGTACAGGAATGGTTCTGATATTTTGATTTAATCGGAAATCTGCTAGTACTGCCGCAGGAGATACTTGTCCCCAATTGGTTTTTACTGATCAATAAAGACGCCAGCGGTCAATGGCTGGGAAAGGGGAGACAGGGCAAGACCTTAGAGTTGTGCAGGCTAAGAGAAAAAGAGAAGATCGCCATGACCAGGGGGAGAGAGACAGATCAGAATTAGAGCTACAAAAGGAATATCAGCCAAAATATAAGTATAAAGAGAAAGAGGTCCCCAGAAAGGCTGCTCAGCAGCATTTTGGACAGCAGAGACCAATGGGCCTCAGAGGGTAACAGGGCAGCAAAGGTAAGGCTATTTAGAAGGTACTGAGCTAGGGGTAAAGGGAAAGCATGCTAGCCACGGGAGGCTTAGAAGTGACCAGCCATGAGCTAAAAGCATATTAGAAATAAGCTAATGTGTGTGTCTGTCTTTCATCCACAGATCCAAAGATGAAACAGTGCAGCCCACCCAAGGGCACAAAGTAAAAACTCACCACAACATTTCCTATCTACTAATTTTCCCCCTAAAAGCTTAGCTTCACCCATTAGTAAACACAATAGAGCAAAATAGACTATAGGGCTAAACTTCCTTCCATTTCTGTCACTTTCTATGACTACTGAATATTAAGAATAACCAGAAGTCGTATCAAAGTACAACCCTACAGATTTAAAAAAAACAAAAACACAAAACAGGTTATCAGCTGGGCAGTGGTGGCACACACCTTTGATCCCAGCACTTGGGAGGCAGAGGCAGGTGGATTTCTGAGTTTGAGGCCAGCCTGGTCTACAGAGTGAGTTCCAGGACAGCCAGGGCTACACAGAGAAATCCTGTCACGAAAAAAAAAAAAAAAATCAACTATAATATAGCACCTGTGTAAATGTAAATGATTGTATGTGAAACTTTAAAAGAATGTTTTCAAAAAAGAGATGCTAAATAAGAAAAGACCTATGCCCTAAGGAACAAAGCCCAAATATTCTTATGCAAAGGATAAAAAGGCTAAGAAATCACTTGGCAGCCCACTGAGAAAAAAGAAATTCCCTACATAACTGAAGCGAGGAAGCTAACAGACAGCCATCTGCTAGAATAAAGACGGGTGATTTTGATTCATATCACCATATAATATTTATGATATGCTTCCAAGTTACAAGAAAAATCATCCTTGTGATTATGGTGTTTCTATCAGTAATGAGAAATCTACACAATAGAAATTCAACGCTTCTGAAATATGTTTTTTGTAAAACAAAAAATCCAATTTGTAACAAAATACATTTTCATTTTTATACTAAGAGTAGATTGGTAGGAAACAATTTCTCTAATCTATTCTATATGATTTCTGTTGTTTATAAGACAAGTCTCTCACAATGTATAGCTGGCTGATCTAGAACTCACTATATAGACCTTGTGTGCCTTGAACAGATCAGCCTAACTCTGGCTCCCCAGTAGAGGCATTAAAAGCATGTGCCACCATGCCCAACATATTACAAAATGGAACTATGAAACACTGATATACTTGATATACTTTTCCTTTAAAAGAATTTCATCTACTTATGTGAGTGATTTGCTTTCATGTATGTGTACTGCTTATATATAGTGCCCACAGAGGCCAAAAGATGATGGCAGATACTCCAGGACTAGTTAGAGAAATTTGTCAGCTGTCATATGAACACTAGAAATCAAATTTGGATCCTCTAGAAGAGCTTAATCACTGAGATGTCTCTGCAATGTCCGAAATACTGATGTTTGTGTATTATGTTTCTACAGGGAGAATATTCACAATCATTAGGTAACCCCTTGCCCTCCTGGTTAAGTTTAGGGGAGAATTATCCATAATCAGGAGGCATAGAGAGTTTTTATTAGATTTAATTAAAATATCAAATTTTAAATGAAATAAAAAATTATAGAACAAAAATTCTCATCTCATATCTACTGTGCAGTTTGTTGGAAGTTTGCATATGAGAAAAAAAAAACACCAAAATTAACCAGAAATCAAAAAAGAACACAAATAACTTTGTGAGCAAAAATTACAAGGTACATCTTCCTCAACAATTCATTAAATCCATTTCTGAATCCATAACATTTATATTATGAAGCTGGAGAAAATCCAAAGTTTCTGCTTTGTTTTCAGTGTTAACAGATCCTCTCAAGTACCTTAAAACCTGAAGCCAAGAGCAGGTGAGATGGCTCTGAGCTAAGAGTACTTACTGCTTTTGCATAGGTCCCAAGTTTGGTTCTCAACACCCACATCAGGTTAAGTTACAATCACCTATAGCTCTAGCTCCCAAGTACTCTTCTGACCTCTGCAAGCACCCATACACAATTACATAAAAACACACAGACATGAATGCATGCACAAAGAAAAATATTTTTTAAAGCTCAAAACAAGTAGTATTTTTTCAGTGAAGTGATACCACTTCTGTAAATTGCTATTTCTTTCTTTAGCCAACTTTATTATATAAATTAGGGAGTTTTGTTTTGTACTCTAGTGAATATGACTGTCTAACTGGTAAAAGTATCTGCTATATAGGAACAGTCTCTCCTTTACATGGTATACTGTTATTAGCAAAGACATTCTAATTGCTAAAAAGAAAGGATGGAATTTCACAGACCTGTACCATAAGCAGAATGCTAAAACCTAGAAAGTCTTTTCAGATGTAATAAAGAACTTTTAACCATAAGATCAAAATGTCACAGCTTAGAAGAACACAAGATTATTTCAACAAGTGGGAAAGGACAGAAGGACCATTCTGATGAGTTCAGATATGAACACTTTAAAGCAATTGAAAGGTTTTAAGTCAAAAAAGAATAAGAAAAGATTTCCTGTTTTAAAAGGACACTGTGAATACTTGAACACAAAACACATTATGCCTGGTAAGTTCTAAGTTCCTGTGGCACATGCTTGTAAATCTAGCACTTGGGAGATAGAGGCGGAAGGATCAAGAGTTTAAGGCCATTTTCTACTATACAACGAGTGAAGACCAGAATGGGCTACATAAGACCTATATATACTTTCAATCCCAGCTGTCAGGAGGCCAAAACAAAAGAATCATGAGCTTGATATCACACTAGGCAAACACATTCTTGTCTTTAAAAAGTAAAATAGAAGGGATTCAAGAGATGGAGCAGCAATTCTGAGCACTCATTGGCTATTCTTCCAAAGGGTCCAGGCTTAATTCCCAGCACCAGCAAGGTGAGGTCCCAGTTGTAACTCCAGCTTCAGGGAATACAACACCCTCATCTTCCAGCCTTTATGGCACCTAGCAAACATATGGTAAACAATTATATATGCAGGCAAAATGCCCATATACAGAAAAAATTAATTAAGCAAAATATGTTTAAGTAAATGTTCAAGTAAATATCCTTTTTTTAAAAAGGAATATTGTTAAGCAACAAAACTCTGTGGTTAAATTGTTGTACTATAAAGGTGGCTGTAATTCTTGGAGTGAGGTGCTTAACTCTAGTCCTGAGTATGAAAATATGAAAAACAAGGTCATGTTTTAATTATAACACAGAAAAGTTGCACAAAAGAGCAAAAGAAATATCAAACAATTATGAGAGATTTTAAATCCAAACATAAGCAGGACAAGGTCAGCCTATAAACGTTGGTCACAGATAAGCATAGAAAATAGAATCTTGCTTACATGGCATAAAATGTATCAATAAGTAGATAGTACTGAAACTATTTTAAGTGGTGGGTATCTTTGGTGGAATTTTGTATAAACTACATTTTTAGTTCCTACTATGCTTCGCTTTTACACATACAAAATCAACTTAAAAACTATTTATTTAGGGAGAATAAAGAAAACATAAAAATTCCTACTTACTGGATACCTACATGCAAAAAGACTATCAACATGCCACTGATTAGCATCTCTAAAAACTCCAGTAGTATCCCAAGAATTTTCTTCTCTGAAAGGCTGAATCTGGAGGTGGGGATATCCCTGAATTAGAGCAAGCACTTTGAGTTCAAGACCCTGCCTGTACTGAAAAGAGAAGGGACCAGTAGACCCTGGAACTGAAGTACCTCTCTCCTGCCACAATGTGTCACTCTTGCAAAACAAATGCTTTTGGATTTGGTTAAGAGGAAGAAATTGTTTAAAGGTAAATTTCTAAAGTTATGTAATTCCTAATCAAGAAACAGCTCCGGGACAGTCTTACTTGTTATTACACATAGCTGGCAGCAGCTATATGTATATGGCAAACTACAGAATCCATTTGCAATTTTTAAAGAAGTTTATCAAAGGGCTAGAGAGATGGCTCAGTGGTTAAGAGCACTGACTGCACTTCTAGAGGTCTTGAGTTCCATTCTCAGCAACCACATGGTGGCTCACAACCATCTGCAATGGGATCCAATGTCCTTTTCTGGTGTGTCTGAAGACAGCTACAGTGTACTCACATACATTAAATATCTATATTAAGAAGAAGGAGGAGAAGAAAGAGGAGGAGAAGAAGTTGTTTATCAAACTTGTGTATATTGAAACAACACCCAGTACAGCAATCTTAGAAAGCAATGAAACCCCTCTATCTATCTCCAAGAAATAAGCAGTCAGGTGTACTGACATGCACCTTTAATCCCAGGACTTGGGAGGCAGAGGCTGGTTGAGCTCTGTGAGTTCAAAGCTAACCTGGTCAACAAAGTGAGTTCCAGGACAGCCAGATCCAACAGAGAAACCCTGTCTCAGAAAAAAAGACAAAAACCAAAAAACAGAAATAAACAAACAAAAGAAAAAGAAAACAGAAAGAACCATTTCAGTGTTTAAGATGAAATGAAGACAGGCATTTTATAGGGCTAAACAAAGTGAAGACGGGCACCAGTCCTGCAAATCACTAGAAGACAAAGCAGCACTGGCAGAACAAAGCACTAGACAGAAGCTGTGCCTGCTGGGGCAATGTTAATACCTCATTTACGCTGAACACTGAAAAGAGATAGGAATCTAGAGATGGTAGGTAAATATTTATGAAGCAACCTATTTGTAAATACTACTTTGAGCAGTATATATACACATGCTTTTTAATAAAATGTGTTTTATTTTCTTTAAGACAGATTCTCCTGTAGCCTACCCTAATAGGGCCTAAAATTTGTCCTGTGGCCAAAGAGAACTGAGACATTCTGATTCTCCTGTTTCTAGCTCCCAAGTGCAGTGTGTGTCACCGTGCCTGATTTACTTGGTGGTGGGGATTGAACCATGGGCTTCATGTGCACTGGGAAAGCCCTATGACAACTGAGCTATACCTTCCATAAATAATGCTCTAATTAGCACATAAAAGTGCAATTAAAAACACAACATGACACAATAGTACCCTATCCTCTCTGATACTAGGCTAGAAAGACCAACATTCAGCAAGTAGTTGGTGAACTAATACCATCAATTTTGAACATTGCCAATAAAAATTCCATTTTCCCTACTTTAACAAAACTGAATTTTCAACTAATAACATTTTTGGCTTGCTACACTGCAAAGGCTGCTATAGTTAACGTTGTAGTTTACTTACAATTAGCATATAAAGTATTACTATTTTTAAAAAACTATGGATAAAAAAAACTAACATTATTGAAATCACAATGCAAGGACAAAGAAAAAAATTAATAAAGCTACAAACATAAATCCTCTCAATTCACATCTTTTAAATAATCATATTTTTTCCTCAAATAAAATGAAGGTGATTAAATTGAAAACATTTTAACTTAAGAAAAAGAAGGACGGAGAAAAATCCTCTGGAAAGAAAATAAGAGCAATACAGAAAACTGCAACCTCAGGATTTAGAATTATATTATAAATGGTTAATATTATGCAAAGATATTATGTGAATATATTCATATACATTTTGTGAATCAGATTTATATTACATTATATATCTAAAGCTTTAATGAAAACCAATAATCTACAACTGTTTCAAAGTCTGGTTTAAAGGTGTGACTAAGATTTTTACATTCAAGTTGCATTTTTGATCAAATATTTATGAATTTACATTTACTCATACACTGTTAGACAGTCTTTAAAACTAAACTTCAACAACCACTTTAGGAATTGAAACGTTTAAGAATGCTGTCCTAAATCTGTAATAACTTCTAATTTCATTTAGCTCTGTGTTAACACAATTAAAACTTCAAATCTGTAATTTCTGAGTGCAGCATTAGGGGTATTTTTGCTATTGTTTGCTTTAACATTGAATATATTATCACATTATTAATAAAAAAGGGCAGTAAGTTATATAGCTTTTATAGAAATATACATATTAAGTTTTGTTAATAATTTCACTAATATATTAAATTACTTTATATCCAATCACACTCAAAATGCTGGCTCCTAGAAAGTAGAAGCAAAAAATGTCTAAGGAAGTTAAAATTTTAGACTTAGAGATTTACTTGTCTAATTATCAATTTACAATAGCTTATTTATACGCTTTGCTTGGGATAACAAAACACTGTACTCAGTGAAATAATTCGTCTACTTTTAAGATACTTTTTCACTACTTCATAAAATATTCAACATTAAGATGAGTTGGCTAAGACAAACAATGTGGTCTTTATGTTCAATTTCTTGAAGGAAAAAGAAGTCAGGAGACTTAGTAAGTAATGCATAATCTCCAAATTCATGTCACGACTGATATAAACTCTGCCAATTAATTAAGGAAATATGTCTTGTCCATGTTAAGTTGCTAAAGATTTTTTTAAAACATCTGGCACATAAACCTTGGTAAAACTGTATAATCTGCTTTTATTATAAGCTATCTGGGCAAGTAGTTACAGTGACTACACAAACTAGTACAGATAACTGCATCCCTTATTAAATACATTAAAATCCTAACAAGCCTGAGCAACCCAACCCCATAATAACACAAGAGTCCATTAAAGATTAAAGGAAAAATAAAACGGGAGAAAAGAAAAAACAGAAAGCCCTTCAGCAAATACCTCAACAAATAATCACTCAGGCGAAGCCAAACAAGTTTTGAAAGGATCTGCTTTGACAGATGTTCTCTAGAAAAGCATGCGCTTGGGGCAAAACGAAAGGTTTTAAGTCTGGTTACATGTATTTTTTTCTTCTTGTTTTTTTTCCTTCAAGTTCTGCTGGACTAGTATTTTCTATATGCTGAGATACTTTAATTTTTTAAATGCTTTTGAAAATTGTTGTGCAAAGACCACCCTCATCAACACTCTAAGACATTTATCGAGGTCATTCATGCTCATTTAGGTTTGTTATAGGTACAATATTAGTCACAAATGCATGCATCTACACTCCACAGCACAAGAACTAAAACTCCAAAACCTCCACAAAGCTGCAGGAGCCACCTCCTCTCTCCAAGCTGTACATAACCATCCATATTGCTTTGCTTGGATGGCCTAAACACAAGCCATGAATAAAGCCCCACATTTCCATGAAAGTTGAAAAATCTAAAACGGAAAAGCATATTCATAGGAATAATATTTGATAAATGTTGAGATTTAGAAAACTCAAAAAGCAGGTATTTTAGATAAAACTCATTCACAGGAAGTCAAACACCAGAAAATGATCGTGCAAAGTGTACTCACCAGACAGAGCTCATGCCTTTCTTTCGCCTACACTTGAATTCTATGCTTCCACAACTTTGCTATTTTTCCAATTAAAAATGCTGCAGCTTGCTACACTCCATCAAATGGCCACGTTGTTTAACCAGGAGAAACATGTTAGAAACTGAGCTGTCACATTTAGAAGAAAAAGAAAATAAACACCTGCCTCTTTGTGGGGAAGCATAAAGCACTCAGGCTGGCATGTGGGCCATGGAACGCGTCTGGCCGCTGCTACTGCTCTGCAAGCAGTTGTAGTCAAATATCTGCCACATTCTTGCCTTCTGCATGGTGTCTCAGCAGTAACAGATCAGAACTGGCTAGCAAACAACTCCCTCTCAAAAGTAAGCTCTAATTTCTTCTTCTGCAGTGAAATGAACCAAGTTTCTATGCAAAAGGATGAGTGACAGCATTCCCAGCCAATCAGCTTGGGTTTTTTCAGGAAAATCACCCCTTAATTCATTCAAAATTAGGTCATATGACACTATTTGAAATACTATTGGCTTACAATGAAAGTAATGTTTGACTCTACACAGGAGAAGGCCACCCATCTATGCTTCCCTGGGCTGAAGACAATCTGACTATAAACGGTACTGTAAATTAAAACACACAGACACAGACACACACACACACAGACACACAGACACACACAGACACACACACACGCCTTACCAGAGCTTCCCAATTATTAAAGGGCCGGAGTTCTGTTATTTTCTGAGCCTTTTTCTGAGAACACTTAGGAATCAAAGTCAGTTCAGCAATTGAAGAAACTTGAAGGAAATGAAGAATTTTGCCTTTATAGCCGTCCTCCATCACTTCTTCACAACTGCTATAGTCCTCATCCAGTGAGCTCCCAGCATCAGAACCTGAATCGTACTCAGAGTCCTCTACGGCTTTCTTAGGATTAAATACATTTTTCTTACGTTTCTTGTTAAAGCCATTTTGTGGTTTCACGGAAATTTTCTGTTTCATTTTTATTTTAGTTGCATTTTTAGAATAATTTTGATTCCTTGCAACTTCTTTTCCATTTGTAACTTCACTTTGTGAAGCACACTGCACGTCTGTGTACAAAAAAATAAAAAAGTTGTAGCTAACGTAGAAATATATAAATTAAATATAAAACATAAGATGGTAAATAGAAAGATTATGTAAACATTACATTTTCCTTGTAAATACTGAATTCAACCACAACTTCCTGTCAAATCTGAACACACATTAAGAATAATATAAAACAGAATTTAAAGCTATCAATAAGCTAGAATGACATTTCAAAAGTACATGGCACCTCCCTTTTAAACATAAATGTGCCTCCTAAGCAAGCCTCCTGAGGATAGACAGCAGCTGCATGTGCACCAACTGCCCAAGAGAACAAAGCAGCCCAGGCTCACTGCAGCCTGCGGAAGTGGCAAGGCAGTGTAAAAGCATTTTTCCTATCACTGTGACAACTAACTTATCATCATTTTAACATTACTTAAATATATAACCTCAAAGTGCCACTGCTCTCTATTTAGTTGAATTCTAAGCTTCCTGTGAATGAAGGTACAGTTTTCTGACATTATATTCATAAGAAAATAGGTACTAATAATGGATACATATATACCACTGGCCCTGTCCTGTATCTGTGGGCTCCAAACTGATGGCTCCAACAAGCCATATAAAAATATATTAGAAAAGGAACTGGATATACACTGAACATAATTTTTTTCCATCCCTGTTCCCTACATGAGATAGGAACAACTTGCACAGCATTTGTGCCCTATCGGGTGTGGTAAGAAATCTTAAGATGACTTGAAGGTGACGATGGGAAATGGTGTATGGGTCATACGCAAATACCATGTCCCTTTACACAAAGGAATTGGGTGCCAGTTAATTTTTAGTATCAGTGTAGGCCCTGAACAAACCTACAGGTAAAGACTGTGCTTTATTTAAAATTTTTATTTTCTATTTATTCAAAGAACCTTCAGAGTTAAATTATTATATGTTCTTGCATTGCCCATGTAAAAAACATAATTGAATAAATTAAGTAAAATTTAAAAACTAAAGTCACTGTGCTGGACTTTAAAAGCTCTTTATAATTATAAAATGCTTAAGTCTATTTAATTTTTGGTTAGAAACATCTCTAAATCTGTACAACCTAACTTTGTGTCCCCCACCTCTCTTCCACCATTCTCTGCAGCTCAGAGCTCTATTATGGATTGGGAGACTGTCCCTCCAGAGTGATGACACACTTGTATTCTTAAGGCTAGTGTTTTCCAAATTCATGCAAGTGCAGGCTAATAAGCAACCAACTGTAAGATGCATCCTAGAGTGACAGATGTCAACATGTAAACAACTGAACAAGAGAATTTAAATGTCTTCAGAATCAGAAAAGATTATACAAGAAGAAAAAGTTATGTACTGTCTTGGCTATTACTATGGTGAAGAACAAGTCAAAATATTTGGGACTTCATCCTTTAGAACATTTTACAACGTTACTCTGGAATCACTTTCAAGTCAGGCTCTCTTCTGCAGTAGGACATGGGACTGAAGGAGCCCATCTCTGATTACCTTGATCTTCCGCAAACACTTTCAGAGACTCCAAGGCTTCTGTGTACATCCACTCATGCTCCTTAAGCACTTCTCTTAATTCCTGAAAGGAAGTTATTTTTTCTGTTAAAAACGTGAAGTTAAAGATTCAGAAAAATCATTATGCTCTTTTAAAATGTAATCACTGAAAAATAAAGGATTTATATCACTATCTTTGTTTTTATTTTGAGACAGGGTCTCACTATATAGCATTATCTGACCTCGAACTCTATATAGACCAGGATGGCCTTGAACTCATAGAAATCCACCAGCCTCTGCCTTCCAAGTGCTATAATTAAATGTGTGCACCGCCTCCTCCAGTACTGGCACTGTTCTAGTGATACTTTATGCATCCTTCCTGTTTAACTTCACCTTACACATAAAATACAGTGTTCAACAGGGATAGGAATGTGACCTTTTTTCTTCTTGCCCAATTCCTCTAGGGCTTGCATAACAGGGATGCTTCAGTATATGCAACTTAACACATCTCTGGGGGCGGATCCTATGTGTATATATGGCAAATGCACTCTATCCCCAGCTGAAAACATGAAGATGTAATGCATGTAAAGGACGAGTATAACAAGACTGTGAATTGTTCACCGGAATTCAGATGCGCCTGAGCACAAAAAGAACACATCCATGAAAATGTAAACATTTCCCATACGTTAAAAAAGTATATGCCTCAATAAATACACAGCAATGTGAGAGAGAGAGAGAGAGGGAGAGAGAGAGAGAGAGAGAGAGAGAGAGAGAGAGAGAGAGAGAGAGAAAGGTACATGAGTCATTAGTGACCCTGAACAGTTTTGTTTATCTGGAAAGGAAGATCTTTACGGAGCATTAAAGACACTGAAATGTAATACTTTAAAATTCTTACAACCAAGTTCAAGAGTGAGGACATGATGGAGGGGGTGAGGACAGCTTTTTGCACTTAAGGATTCACAATTTTACTATGATGATGTTTATTATGATGCCATTTATAATGCTGACACCGCAACTAGCAAACACAGTAACTAAGGTAACTAGCAAGTAGTCTAAAATATTCATATAATACTAACCGGAGTATATAATTCAAAAATATAAAGCTCACCTTAAATTTGCACAGTCTAACTCAAACAACATTTTATAATACAAACATGTAAGTACACAAACATTTGAACAGTTCTCTTCTTACCTGTTTATCAAAATTTGGAAATTCCTTTTGCAATTTCAACACAATACTTTCTTGCTTTTCCCAGTTGCTGCTGGCTTCTGCAGACTCATTTGATTCTTCTCCCTATGGGGCAGGGAGGAGGGGAAAAGGAAAAGAAGGAAACAAGATCAAGTCTTCCCCACTCTCCTTTATATTATCTAGCAATGGAGCTGCTACACTTCTCTCTTAATAGCCAAAGAAGAAATCACGATTGGTATTCTCAGGCACCGAGGACAAGATGACACTCTATAAGAGCACAGGCAAACCAAGTGCTATGGGAGCACTGGGGCATAAAGCCTATGGGAATGTTTGTACCTCACCTGCACAGGGCTCTATAGATAAAAACAGGCTATGTGCACTGACAACAAAAGGAAGAGGATTACATGCCAAAGAGTAACGTAGTGGGTTGGTATACAGTGTGCTTCAGAGCTACAAGTCTATGTGGAAGCATCACAGGTAGTAAGACTTTTGAGCAGAAGAAAAAATATAGTGTTTGGAGAAAATATTTCAAAACCCTCAGAAAATACACTCATACCAACAGTATCACTTAGCACTAGTGAACCCAAACTTATTCATATTATCTGAGAAACAGAACATAGATCATGGAACATTGCATTCCATGAGGGCATTGAATCTCTAACAATCACTTTAAAGATTACAGAAGCCAGGCATGGTGGCGCACACCTTTAGTCCCAGCACTCTGGAGTGTGACTTCAGGCCAGCCTGGTCTACATAGTGAGTTCCAGGACAACCAGGGCTACAGAGAAACTCTGTCTCAAAACAAAACAAAACAAAACAAAACAAAAGATTACAGATGAGAGATAAACAACAGCCACTCGGCCAAACAGGTGTTTGCTACAAAACATTTCCAAACCTCAGTCATGCTGGAGGGTCTGTGTTCAGGTGGGTATGTGTGTGTATACGTGCAATGTGGATGTGCACATGGAGGCCGCAGTGTGACAGCACTGTTCTCCTCAGACACCCTAGACCTTTCTTCACACAGGTACTCCTGACTGAACTAGAGCTCAGCAACTGGCTTAACTGCCTGGATACCAAGCTCCAAGATTCCTGTCTCTGATTCCTGGGACTGGGCCTACAGAAGCAGACCACTGCACAGAGCTTCTTAGGTGGATGCGAGGGATCACAATTCAGGTTCTCAAGCTTATGCGGCAAGCATCGGTGCTGGGCCGACTGAGCCAGACCCCCAGGCCCCCTTGGTTCATCTGTTCAAAGATTTGTATTAGGCTAGGTGTAGTGGCATAGACCTTTAGTCCTACCACCTAGAAGGCAGAAGAAGTGGGATCTCTGTGTTCAAGGCCAGCCAGTTCTACAGAAGGAGTTCCAGTACAGTAAACTGCAATTAAAAGTTGTTCTGAGGCACCTAACATGGTACTGGGAACCAAACTTGAGTATCTAAAAAGCAGCATGTGCTATAAATCAATGAACAATCTCTTGAGCTAGGTTTCTCAAGTAGCTCTAAAGGCTGACTGGCCATGGACTGCAGTCAGGATGACCCTGTTCTCCTGATTGTCCTGGCTCCACCTACCAAGTGCTGTAGGGATAGAGGCTCTAGTACCACAGTTCAGTTTACTCTTCCTTTGCTTTAAAAATATTTCAAATGTCTACCAATGAAGAATGAGAAAAAAAACTATGGCAGGAGAGAGGGGGCAATGTGGCATAGCCATTAAATAGAAAATTCAATTCCATCACTCTGGAGGCTAAGGTAGAAGGACTACCATAAGTTCAAGGTAAGCCTAGACTTACTTAATATAAGGCGTTCAAGAAATATAAACAACAGCCGGGCGTGGTGGCACACGCCTTTAATCCCAGCACTCGGGAGGCAGAGGCAGGTGGATCACTGAGTTCGAGGCCAGCCTGGTCTACAGAGTTCCAGGATAGCCAGGCTATACAGAGAAACTCTGTCTCGAAAAACCAAAAAAAAAAAAAAAAAAGAAAAGAAAGAAAGAAATATAAACAACATGTTATTGCTTGGATAAACCTTCAAAGATGACACAAAAATGGTTGCATAATTATATTTATAAAAGAAATATCTGGAGTATACAATCTAGAGATGGAGAAGGCAGACTGCTGATTGACATGGGCTGTGGAAATGAAGAAATAAGACCCTATTTCTGAGTGCATCCTGCCATCATGGACCAATGAAAATATCTGGAGCTAGACAGGCAAGGTCAGAAAGCACAACACTGGGAATGTCCTAAGTGCACTAAACTGTCTATACTATTTGCTGGGCGTGGTAATCCCAGCACTTGGGAGGCAGAGGCAGGCAGATTTCTGAGTTCGAGGCCAGCTGGTCTACAGAGTGAGTTCCAGGACAGCAAAGGCTATACAGAGAAATCCTGTCTCGAAAAAACCACAAAAAAAAAAAAATTAATTTTATGCTATGTGAATTTCTCCTCAGTAAAGTAAGATGTGGAGCTCGGTAGGGTGAGTGAGAGCTTAACATGTACAAAGCTTTGTTTGGATCACATCTCCAAAAGTAAACAACTGTTATTCAAATGATGACTTCTATATCCAGAGATCTGGTGGCAGTCCCAATTTTGGTACTGTCATTATTATGAAGCATCGCCTGACTCCGTATTTTGTAAAACATTGTTCTCCATGACATAATTGGTCAAATACAAAGCTAAATAGCCTATAGCTGAGTGGGAGAGGAAAAGGTGTTCTCCAGCACCTGATTGGCCAAATAAAGAGTTAAATAGCCTATTGCTGGGTGGAAGAAGAAAAGGTGGGACTTCCATGCCCTGATAGAGAGGTCTCAGGTGGAGACCAGGGGAGTCAGCATCTGGACAGGAATGACGGAGGAGGCCAGTAAGACTAAGTTTGCAAGTAACAACCACCTGGCTGGAAGTAGGCCAGACCAACACTGTCAGGTCAGAATAGCTCAGAATCTGCCCAGCTACGGTGCCTACAGCTTTTAGTAAATATACAGAGCAAAAGCAGGCATAGAAAAGTCCCTACTTTTACATTGAATTGAAAGCAATGAAAGCCCTCCAAAAGTCGACATCTGGACCAGTTTTTGAAATGAAATGTATGAGAGCACAAATGAAAGAGTCAGCGAGCAAGGCTGCCTTGCCTGTTGTTTGTGTTTCCTCTAGGACCCCATACTTCTATCAGCTAGTCACTGTTTGCTGAAAATATCCAATGGTTTTAGTGAACCCAAAAAATCTCTCAGCAGGCCCAGAAGTTATGATTTAATCTTAGGGTTGTTTTTCTAGCACTAGCTAGACTACATATTAATCAATGGCAGAAAGCACACATTAGGCCCATAAGTCACTATGTAGGAAAACCAAATAAGTTCCAAAAATTGCTCTTCTAACTCAAATCTTCAGTTCCTAAGGTAACTGCACAGAATAAAATTATCAACCCAGCCCAATGTAATACACATCCTTGGCTCACAGCAAAACTGGATGGGCTTTTGGAGAATTTGTTCAGAGTAACATAAATAAACCAAGATAACGATTCCAATTGTAGCTGCTATTCTGAACTTGAGGTTTTAACTAAAACCTACCTCAGCCTCTCAAATGATAGGATTACAAACACCTTCCATTCACAAGCTTTTTAAACTACACAGTGGTCCCATACTTCATGAGTCACAGGACTAATAATATATGCTTTCTACTGCTGTTAAGTGTGTGCTCTAGCTATGATTTTGGTTGTATTAGGGCTAGAACTAAGGGCTATGGACATAGTAACAAACATTCTACCACTGAGCTATAGTTTCAACTCCATTTATTATGCCTTGTATTGACACATTTTTCTCTTGCAATGCCTTTTATTTTTAGACAGATTCTTACACTGAATATATGGCCAAGGGTATATGACTGATATTCTAGTCATCCTGCCATTTCTTTCTGAGTACTGAAATTACAGGCCTACACCTCAAACACTTAGTTTTATGTAATAATTAAGATTAAATTTTCAAGCCGAACAAAAGCATTCTACCAACTGAGCTGTACAACCCCAGCCTGCAAAATTCTTCAGGTGGGCTATTTTATAGCAGTTGCTTATCTTAAGGAGTTCTAGGAATTATGCAAACACTTTGTAATTCAAGTTTTTAGGTTTTTACTGTCTTCATTTGGTCAGTAGGCTGAGTTTAACTTCTTAGGCCTGTCCAAGTACTAACCCAAACAATTCTTCAAGCAGTATGTATAGCTTTCCTGGAGCAGGGGACTATCCCTAAAGCTGTTGCCTATCTCTGGAATATGTTCCCCTAACTGGGCTGCCTTGTCTGGCCTCAGTGGAAAAGGATGCACCCGCCAAGGAGAGACTTCATGTACCAGAGCATGGGGATAGGCTGGGAGGGTTGAGGGAGAGGGCTCTACCATCTCAGAGAGGGGAAGGACCAGCAAGGGGACAGTGATCAGGATGGAAAGTGAATTAAAAAATTTGACAGCTATGGGCAGTTATTTATGACCACATAAAGGAAACAACAAACTTTAAACATGGCTTACAGAACATCTGGTAGATTACTAGCATGGCACAAAGAACTACTATAGTACAGAATCTCTTAGGAGCTGGAAAAGAGATGGGAGACACTTGGGTGGACTTTCAGGTCTGACATCCAAACATTCAGCACAGCCCTTTATTTTATTTTATTTTATTTTATTTTGAGAATTTATTTATGTTTATAGTGAGTTTTTAACCTGCATGTATGTACCACATGCATACAGTTGCAGTGCCTACTGAAGCCAGAAGACATTAGATCCTTTGGGAGTAGAGTTACTGAGGTTTGTGAACATCCATGGTTGGAACTGAACCTAAGTCTTCTGAAAGAGAAACCAGTGTTCTTAACTTTTGAAACCCACATTCAACATACTGGTTAGGGTTAGGGTTAGGGTTAGGGTTAGGGTAAGCTAGCCCCACACCCATCATAGTCTAATTCTGATGCAACAATTCCAATGTCACTTACACGGTCCCCTCGCGGCTGTTTTACAGACTGATCATCATTAACGTCATCCTCCTCAGAAGAAGAAGATAATTTCCTTTTCCTGGGTCCACCACCTTTTAAAACAGAGAAGCACACTCAGATTTTTCACAGAAATAACAAGAATCAATTCAAACCAAAAGTAAAGGTGTATTGCATGGATATAGCTGCCAGCCAGAGCTATGTAAGTAGATTAAAGGAAAGGAAAGACTCTCCACCGTCGATCTTACATTGCATTTAAAAAATATGATATTACTGGTGCTAAATATTCTTTCTTCTGTCTGACAAGTAATTCTACAGAGTAATACTCACCAATGACTGTTCAAAAGATACTTATCAAGTGGAAGCTATCAGAACAGCATAACTGACACCAATAAATAAGCATCTACTGCATATTAAGCTTTATGCAAGGCCTTATATAAACTTTTTCACTTCCTTTCCATAAAAAGCCTGCAAAAGGGTAATGTTTTTTCACAAATTATAAATGAAGATACAAAATGTACATATTTGATGTTTTTAACCTACAATAAAGTACACTTATTCAAAGCAAGTACATACATGACAGCTCTGAGGTTCTTTAAAAACTTCACAATGTGATGGTTCCAAGAGAAAACTGAATCTTGATTTCCTATAGACTAACATGATAGTATGACTCCTGATTTTCTACAGACTAGCAATCATGTCAGTATGAATACTTAATGTTTCCTCCTGGTTTATTTCACAATTCATCTCTACTGTATACACAACACATTTTCAGTATCTACTTTGGGGGGTGGGATTTTGGGAGATTGAGATAGGGTTTTCCTGTGTAAAAGTCCTGTCCTAAAGCTCTCTTCATAGACCAGGCTGGCCTTGAACTCACAGAGATCTGCCTCATATGTGCTAAGATTAAAGGCATGTACCACCATGCCCAGCAACACAATCTACTTTTAAAAGGAAAAATTAAAACAACCTTACCACACACATAATTGGTAGATTTAAGTAAACATTGATATTTAACATTTTACTCTTAAAAGATTCAAGTTAGACAGTTTCTGTTATGTAACATGCACGTTTAATTTTTACATAAAAAGAAGATATAACTGGAATATTCTCTCTGACAATATCAATAAATTCTTTTTTTTTTTGTTTCATCAAGTAAAACATGGAGTTATATACATAATCTTTTAAACTCAGTATGTGGGGTTCAGTGGTTAAGATCTCTGAAACCCACAATGATAACATAATGGTTCATAGACTTTGTAACTCCAATTCTAGGGGATTCAGTGCCCTCTCTGACCCATGAGCAGCAGGTACACAAGTGGTACATAGACATACATGCAGGAAAAATACCCATACACACACCAATAAATATATACTTGTGAGTGTGTGGTATGTGTGTGACAAAAAAAAAAAAACCCACAAAATACATAACTGAAAAATTTTCAGCTTAAAAGCAACTTCCTAGCTGGGCGTGGTGGTGCACTCCGTAATCCCAGCACTTGGGAGGCAGAGGCAGGCGGATTTCTGAGTTCGAGGCCAGCCTGGTCTACAGAGTGAGTTCCAGGACAGCCAGGGTTACACAGAGAAACCCTGTATCGAAAAACCAAAAAAAAAAGTAACTTCCTTATTTATTATCCAAGGGTGATATCATCTAGAGACAGCAATTTTTGCTAAAACCAGTGTTCAAAGTCACAATTGTTATACCTATCTAAGATTACTCCAAGGTATTTAAAAACCCTTTTGTTACAAAAAGATCTCAAAATACCCAAAATAATGTTGTCTTAATGACAGGTGGTATATTAAAGATCAGCTTACCATCCTAGACAATACCTCAAAGTTCATTCTACTAAAAAGGAAGATGTTTGATGCCACTACCTTGTTCATCCCAAGATTTAGAAGAGAAAGGTAGGGGGGAGGGTATGGGGGACTTTTGGGATAGCACTGGAAATGTAAATGAGGAAAATACCTAATAAAAAATTTTTTAAAAAATTAAAAAATAAAAAGAAGAGAAAGGTACTTAAAAAACAAGAAAGTCCCAATTTCTTGTTTTCTTGTAATTTGCCACATAGCATTTAAGTGACAATATGAGAACCAGGCAAAGATAAAAGGAACAAACCCAGCTGGTTAGGGTTCAATGTGACTATAAACTTCACCAAGGCAGGGCTGGATGTCAGGATTTTCTATAAAGCTTCAGTACCTAAAACAGCAAGCATTACCTACTAGTTGTAGAATAATACTAATAGAAACACTACTTGTTAAATTAAGACATTAAATGAGAAGTTCTATAAGACTAGAAAGAAAAGATTAGTGTTTATAACTCAATGGTTATTCTACAACCTGTTTTAAATGGAAAGATTAAAGAACAGTATTTAAGAAATCAAAAAAGAAAAGGCCATCATGCACTCTTGTATTTACGGAGCCTACTCATTTCAGGAACATCAAAAACAATGAAAAAGACAGTCAACCTGTTCCTGTAGCATTTCTCTATCCCGATGGTGGTAAGAGCTACAACATGCACCCATCAACACAGTGAAACAGCATCAGCTTTATCAATTCCTCACAGCTGATGAGTTTGATATTATCATTTACTGCAAAGGAGACAAAGACCCAAAAGAGTTGGGCAGGACTGTTCCAAGCCACTTAAGAAATAAACACAAAGATATCCTCAGTATTCTGTGCATATCGCACCCACACACTATTTTTCCCTTCTTAAAACTCAAGGAAATTAATAGTATGCAGGTATTTAATAAGAAAGAAATAGTATCATACTTAGAATACATTCCAATCAATTCAGTAAGGAGATAGAAAAGGATGTAGACAACCTGTTGAAAGTTATGCCAAGGATCTCCATTGTCCAACCACCACTGGTCAACACTCTGCCACCTTCATCAAGCCTGCTGCACCAGGAACATCCTAGTTAGATTCACCCATCCATCCTGCTGCCCAATAAGTCCCAGAGGCATGCTCAGCTGCCCTGAACTGTATGCTGTCCTCCCTCCCCCATGTTGTCCAGCCACAGCTCCTCTAGCCTCCACCAAGCCTGCTGCCCCAGGAACATCTAAATTAAGTTCACATCCCCATTAGTTCCATTTCCCTGCCCACCAAGTCCTCCAAGGCACACCCAGCTGCCCTGAGACGTGTACTGCCTCCTTAGTTTCACTGTCCAGCCCAAGGCTGCGCACTGGAAGCCTATTACAACAGGAACATCCTGGAACAACCAAATGGCTAAAGAACACCATTAAGAATGCAATCAACATGAGGCAGGGCAATATGGTACCTTCAGAGTACTGCAATCCTACTACAATAAGCCCTGGATATCCTAACCCAACAGAACCATAAGAAAATGACTGTAAATCCAATCTTATAAAGATGACAGAAGCCTTTAAAAAGGAAATGAATAAATCCCTTAAAGAAATACACGAAAATAAAATTAAAGTTACATGTCTTTAAAGAAAAAACTAATAAAGAACAAAAGTAATAAATACAAGGAAATACAATTAAACAGGAGAAGAAAACGAATAAATCTGTTCAAGATCTGAAAATGGAAATAGAAGCAATAAGGGAAACACAAACTGAGGAAATCCTGGAAATAGAAAACCTAAAGAAGAGAACAGGATCAAAAGACACAAGCATCAATCACCAACAGAATACAAGAGATGGAAGACAGAATCTCGGATGTAGAAGATACAATTTAAAAAATATTGAATCACTGGCCGGGCGTGGTGGAGCACGCCTTTATTCCCAGCACTTGGGAGGCAGAGGCAGGCAGATTTCTGAGTTCAAGGCCAGCCTGGTCTACAGAGTGAGTTCCAGGACAGCCAGGCTGTACAGAGAAACTCTGTCTCAAAAAACAAAAAAAAAAAGAGAGAGAGAGAGAGAGAGAGAGAGAGAGAGAAAAGTTCCCCAACCTAAAGAAAGATGTCTATAAGCATACAAGATGTTTACAGAACACTAAAATTAGATTGAGCCAGAAAAGAAAATCCTCCTGCCATATAACAATAAAAACACTAAATCTATAAAACAAAAAGAGAATATTAAGAACTGCAAGGAAAAACAGCCAAGTCACATACAAAGGCAGACATCAGATTTACACCTGTATCCATAACAGAGACTCTTAAAGCTAGATAGAAGGACCTGGACAGATGTATGAACCCCCTAAGAAACCACAGATGCCAACCTAGACTATTATACTCAGCAAAACTCTCTATCACCATAGACAGAGAAAACAGGATATTCTAAGACAAACCTAAATTTAAACAAGATCTATCCACAAATACAGCCCTGCAGAAAATATTAAAAGGGAAATTCCAACCCATGCAGGTTAACTAACCCATGAAAACAAAGGAAATAAACAACTTCACACCAGCAAAACCAAAATAAGGGAAGGACACACAAGCATGAGCGCATCCACACACACAAACATAAATAAATACACACACAAATCAAAATAACAGGAATTAACAATTGTTGGTCATTAATATCACTCAGCATCAATAGATTCAATTCCACAATAGAAGCACAGGCTAAAAACTATACAATGGAAAAAAGAAAGCATCTTCAACAAACGGTACTAGTCTAACTGGATGTCTACACGTAGAAGAATGCAAATAGATCCATATTTATCACCCTACACAAAACTCAAGTCCAGGGGCTAGAGAGGTGGCTCAGCAGTTAAGAGCACTGACTGCTCTTCTGGAGGTCCTGAGTTCAAATCTCTGCAACCAAATGGTAGCTCACAACCATCCGTAATGAGATCTGATGCCCTTTTCTGGTGTGTCTGAAGACAGTTATAATGTACTTACATGTAATAATAAACAAATCTTAAAAAAAAAAAAATTAAATTAAAAAAAAACTCACGTCCAAGTGGATGAAAGACCTCAATATAAAACCAAATACACTTAACATCATACAAGAGAAAGTAGAAAATACCCTTCAATATATTGGTGCAGGAGACAATTTCCTGAACAGAACACCAATGGTTCAGGCTCTAAGATCAACAACTGATAAAAGGGAAACATCTAGAAACAGAAAAGCTTCTGTATGGCAGATTTCTGAGTTTGAGGCCAGCCTGGTCTACAAAGTGAGTTCCAAGACAGCCAGGGCTACACAGAGAAACCCTGTCTCTGTGTAGAAAAAACAAAAACAAAAAAAGAAGTTAGACACCAACAACCCAAATAACCCAATTAAAAATGGGCTACAGATCTAAACAGAGAATTCTCAACAGAGGGATCTTGAGTGGGAAAGAAGCACTTAAAGGAATATTCAAAGTCCTTAGTCATTAGGGAAATGTAAATCAAAACAACTCTCAGTTCCCATTTTACACTCATCAGAATGGCTACAATCAAAAACTCAAAAGATAGCACATGTTGGAGAGGATGTGGAGCAAGGGCAACACTCCTCCACTGCTGGTGGGATGGCAAACTTGTACAACCACTTTGGAAATCAATTCAGCAGTTTCTCAAAAAACTGGGAATAGTTCTACCTCAAGACCCAGCTATACCACTCCTAGGCACAAAAGATACTCAAAAATCCCACAAGACACTTTGTTCAACTATGTTCATAGCAGCTTTATTTGCAATAGCCAGAAACTAGAAACAACCCAGACATCCCTCAACCAAAGAAGATATAGAAAATATAGTACTTCTACACAATGGAATACTATTATTCAGCTATTAAAAACAAGTACATCATGAATTTTGCAGACAAATGAATGGAACTTGAGAATATCATCCTGAGTGAAGTAACCTAGATAGAACCAAAAGTATATGCATGGTATACACTCACTTACTGTAACCTCCCCCAGCCTGAAACAGGCTGATCCAGACTCTGACCTTGCAGCCACTAAGGAGATTACCTGAGGTGGAGCCTTCCTGCCTAGATGGCTCTATTGTTCTGCCACCAGCCACTGCTCCCCCAAGACACTGCTACCTGCTGAGAGGCCGCTGAGGTATTCTGGAGGCTACACCCTATCCAGCAGCTGGTTCCAGGCTCCAAGAATGGATTGGGGGGGGGGGGGTATGGCCTCCCCCACTTTATAAGCACAGTTTGCTATTAAACATTAGAGCCTTGATCAGGAACCTTGACTTGGCTCCATTATTTCTCTTGACCGCCTAGTTTCTGTCTTTTCAGCCTCAGTTTGCCTCCCAGGAGTAACCCCGGTCCATGTGAGCCACGGGCCAGCTCCCAACAACTTATAAGAGGATATTAGCCATGAAATACAGGATACACACATTACATTTCACAGACCCAAATAAGCTAAACAACAAGGAAGGCATAAACAAGGATGCTTGAATCTCACTTGGAAGAGGAATAAAATAGTCATAAGAGGCAGATCAAGGGTAGGAGAAGAAATGGGAAGGGGAATCAGGAGTTCAGGATCAGGTGTGGGAATGAACAAGAAAGATGGCTAGATGGCCATGAAAATAAGTAGAAATCTGCAACTGATAGGAGTAAAAGGAGGGAGGGCATCTGCAAGATGAGACAGAGGTCTGGGATAAGGGAGGCACCCAAGAATCAATGGGGGTGACCTTAGCTGTGACTCACAACATTGGGGATATGGAACCTGAAGAGGCCACCTCCTATAGCCAGGCAGGAAACCCAGTAGAGTGATAAAGACACCAACTTACTCACAAAATTTTCAAACCATAATTTATCCTGTCTACAAGTAATAAGGGTTAGTGCAGAGATTGAGGGAATAGCCAATCAATAACAGGCCCAACTTGAGACCCATCCCACAGGCAAGTACCAATCCCTAACACTATTAATGATACTCTGTTATGTTTGCAGACAGAAACAAGTTGTCCTCTGAGAGGCTCCACCCAGCAGCTGATTCAGACATATACAGATACCCACAGCCAAACAGTGGATGGAGCTTGGGGACTCTTATGGAAGAACAGGAGGAAGGATTGCAGGCCCCCAAAAGGGTTTAGGAACTCACAGAGTAAACTAACCTGGACCCTTGGGGCTCTCAGATTCTGAACCATCAACTAAAGAACATACATGAGCTAGACCTAGGCCTCCTCACATATGTAACAGATGTGCAACTTGGTCTTCATGTGGGTCCCCAACAACTATAATGGCAGCTATCCCAAAACCTATCCTAAAACCCTTTGTTGCCTGTCTATGGAATATGTTCTTCTAGCTGGGCTCCCCTGTCTGTCCTCAGTAGGATAGGAAGTGCCTAGCCTTGCGGAGACTTTTAGTGCCGGGGTAGAGGGATACCTAGGGGGGAACCCCACCCACTCAGAGGATGAGAAGAGGGGAAGATGGGGGAAGGATTGTGGGAGTGGGTAACCAGTGGGGGGCAGTGAACAGGATGTAAAGTGAATAAGTAAAAATTAAATTTAGATTTAAAAAAAGACACAAGCTAACAGGATGGACGCGAAAACTGGATCCAGCATTCCTTGGCATACAAGAAACACACCTTAGGAACACAAAGATAGACATAACTTCAGAGTAAAGGGCTGGAAAAATGTTTACCAAGCAAAAGGACTCAAGAAGCAAGCTGGAGTACCCATTCTAATATCTAATAAAATAGACTTGCAAACAAAAGTTGTCAAAAGAAATGGAAAATGACACTTCATACTCAAAGGGAAAATCCATCAAGATGATGTCTCAACTTTGAAGATCTATGCCTCAAATGCAGGGACAGTCTTTGACTTTGTTGCCTGCTATTGACTTTCCTTCCCCTAACTGGACTACCTGGTTGGGCCTCATATGGAGAGACTGCACTTAGCCCCACCGGGACTTGATGTCCCAGGACAGTCTGGTACCCAAGGGAGGGGTTCCCCAGGGAAAAGGTATGGGGAGAGAGATTTGTAAGGGTGGGATTAGGAGGAAAGAAGGGGGAGAGGAGAGGATCGGGTGTAAAGTGAATGAAAAAAAAATAAATTAATGGAAAGAAAAACATATGTGAAGAAAGGAGGTAAAAAAATAAAATAAAGTTACTTCATTTGAGAAAATAAAGATAGTGATGACGGGTCTGTCACTATTTTCTTTTTGTATGCATTTTAGGTTTAAAAAAAGTCAAAAGAAAAATCAACTCAGGGAATGGACATTCACTGCTGAAATCACAAACTTGTACAACTTTTAGTGTAAAATTTAACCTAGATGAATAACCTAGGACTTATGATATTTATTAGCATACTAAGAAAGACATAAGGCCAACAGGAAAGAATAAACTAGTCATAAGAGGAATTACAAAGTAGTATCATAGAGTCCCGTTAAATCCAGGTGAAGTAAGAATCTATCGGTGCTAAAGTAAATCATGTTACATAAATGCACACTAACAGTTTTACAGACAGTTTGTACACTTATATGTGCTGTGTGGCATAGGGAAGATATACCTATAATTTTAGCACTCTGGAAGCTGAGGCAGAAGATTTGACAGTTCAAGGCCAACCGAGGCTAAGCTATGTCTTGAAACACAATCACTCACAAAAATGAAGTTTAAAAAAAAAATGAAGTTTAAAAGCAGTTAATAGAGTTTAAGTTTACTTTTATCAATTTATATGCTTTTTTTAGTAGTATTACAGATACCTTTTACAGAGAGGAAAAAAAAAAAAGAAAAATCAAAAGTGATAAACAATTGAAGATGTTTTCTACTTTAAGTTCCTTCACATCCCTTTGGTTTTCCATCAGAAGCCTAAAAGAGCTTCTATTGTTACACAATGAGAATGCTGATTTCCAGCTAGGGCTTTCCACAAGATCTAATGTCACTACTGACTCAGGTTTGTAGACTTATAAACAAGACAAGCATGTAATTAGAAAGGAGAGTTGAGTAAGCATGACTTCCAAAAGTTTGAATTAAGGAATCTGATCTGCAGAAAAAAAAAAAAGCAGTCACCAAACAGCTAAGTGACCTCAGTGATGCTGCCTAACCTCCCTAAGCCGGTTTCTCTGCCAGAAACTAAAGCAACTGACACTTCACAAAGTTGGGAGTAAATGGTAGGCAAACATTAACAGATGGTACATGTAAGTATACAGAACTTAAGGCTAAAAAAAGCATACCTGCATCACCAAACATCAGCAAGGCAGCAGCAATGGCTCCATCCATAGTGCTTGTTGATTCAATCAACTAACAAGGAAAAATGACAGACATATGAACACCTGAAGAAATATTTCACAAAGACCTCATTTTCTAACATAGTAATATATGTACCATATAACTAACATATCTAACAAACATAGGAAGCATCATGTAGGTGAAAGAATGTGTGATCAATGTTTAAGTCCTATGATAAATTTATTTTGGGAGCTTATACTTGTTATTGAAAATTCAAATATAAGGTATCTTTAAAAAACAAACAAATGCCGGGTGTGGTGGCGCACACCTGAGTTCGAGGCCAGCCTGGTCTACAGAGTGAGTTCCAGGACAGCCAGGGCTGCACAGAGAAACCCTGTCTCGAAAAACAAAACAAAACAAAACAAAACAAAACAAAAAAATTTTAAAAAACAAACAAACACGAGCACAAATCCATTGTCTTTTCTTCCTCCTCTACCAAGACATGGTTTCTCTGTTGAATAGCCTTGGCTGTTCTGGAACTCACTTTGTAGATCAGGATCACCTCACACTCAGGGATCCACCTGCCTCTGCCTCCCAAGTGCTAGGATTAAAGGTGTCTCCACCACCTATTTATTTGCATTTCTTTAGTTTAATCCATGAAAGGTTCAGGATCACATGAGTTCTGTACCCAACAACCTTTTCCTAGTCAAGCCACTTTGGAGTTCAGCATGGACTGTGCACTGAGCACTGTTCCCCAGATTACTCTGGCTGTGTTCGGTTTACCTGCAGGGGTCGCTGTGCTGTTTTATACACATAGGCTCATCTCTGGCCGGAGTGGAATTCAGTTTCACTTCCAGCATAACCACCTTCAGTTTTGAGAAGACCCATGTGTCTGTTCTCTTTCACTCTCGGGAACTCACTTATAGTCAACAAAAATGGCCTTACAGCACTGCTGTCCAGGCAATATATGCCTTAGAGGTCCTGTTCCCAGCAGGCCTCCACAGGAGCCAAGATATCTTTTTTAAAATGTCAATGTATTATGACTACAACACTGAATTCAAGAGATTTTTTTTCTCATTACAACTACAAATAACTGTCATAAAAGCTATAACCTGAGTAAAATAGATAAGATAGATAGATCAGTGGGCACAAACTTTGCTACACAAGCTTCATGACCTGAGTTGGCTCTCTGGATCCCAAGCTGAAAGGGAAGAACTGACTCAGACAAGTTATGCTCTGACCTGCAGAGTGCGGAGGCAGCAGGCGGCGGTGGTGGTGGTGTGTGTCTAACCATAGAGAGCTGGAAAGACCTAACTATCAGTAGCTGAGAGAAGCTGTTGCTTTTGCAGGACTCTGATTTACTTCTCAGCAGTCACATGACAGTCCGAACTCAGTTCAAAGGTTATCTGCCACCCCTGTTCCAGACTCAGGCAGCACCAGGCATGCAAGGGATGCACATACACACATGCAAGCAAAACATGCACTCACATAAATTGGGGGCAAGGGGGGCGGGGGGGGGAGTCTTTAAAGAGTAAGTAAACTAAAGTGCAATTTTTAAGCAGGTACAACCTTTAGAAGATCACTGTCACTTCTTTGTGGAAACAGTTCCTTCAATGTCTGAAGCTTAGCATCTTTAAGATCTTCCAATTCTGAAAGGTCTTCCAGTTCTGAACTGTCATTTCTTCGTGTAACAGAAGGAAGGTCATGGGATTCTTCATCTTCAGATGGCTCTGAACTACAAATATTATCACATGGGAAAACACAATTTTAATGTATCCCACGTATTCTATCATGATTCAGAGAACTTTTACAGGAATATTAAATGTAATCAATATTTGTTAAAGGAAATGAACTTTTACCATCTTAACACTATTAGGTATTCAAGTATATATTATAATTGGAAAAGTTCTCAGATTATTTCAACCATAAAGAAAAAAAAAATAGAGAACTGTCTGTCTCATTGATATATCTACACACAGTTACCAACTTCTCAGCTCCTTCCTAAAGTTCTGTCGGTGCTCAGCATGCTAGATGATGCTGAGGAAATATGATACCTACACTGATACGGAAATACAAAATATTTGAGTAGTTAGGTTATCAGGATTTATATACTGACATTTGTTATACTCTGTATGGAAATAAATGAGCAAATCAGGAGAAAAGTGTACATTTCTATATAGTAGAAAACTAATAAAAGTGTAAGTTCTAAAATGACAGTCAAAATACCCCACTTCCAACAGAGGCCAGGATTATAGAATAAAAATGAACATGGGTATTACCCAATCTTGAAGAATCTCTCCAGACTGCTTAATCATTACAAAGGGAGAGAGAACAAAAAAAAAAAAAAAGGTAGCTCATCAGGGAAACCCAGCTCATACCAGAAACAAAACAAAAACAATAAGCAAAGACTGACAAATGGATACCATGTACTTCCTGTAACATAACAAAGACACAAGATCATTTCTGTAGTATCCCACTAAACTTACATTTAATTATTTAAAAAAAAAAAAGCAGAAAAATTAAAATTTAAAGATACCCTAAGAAAAGCTGACCTGGCACCTTTAAAGATAGGTATAGTAAAACACATGCTAAGATAACAATTCACAGTAAATGAAATTAAAGAGACATGACAAAGACAAATATGATAGTAAGGCAGAACTACTAGGCATTTAAGACCCTGTCTCAAAATAATAACAACAGTAAGTCAATCCACTCTATGATTCCAGATAAAAATTACTATAAAATCCCATTCAATTCATGGTCCAAGAGTTGACTGCTATCACGCCAATCCCTAACTGCTTGCATGTCCATACAACATAAGCCACTTAACACTTGATGAGAAAACAACTAAACTTTTATAGCATACACTTTCTTCAGGACTAAACATTAAGGTGCTTCAGTATTTTTTATTTCAGAATAAGATATGTAATCATGGCTTTGTTCAGTTTAAGTCAAGTCTGTGTCAAACTGCCATCAGGAAAACTCTGACATCTTGTTCCTTCTTGGAACACTTTCTTTGCTTGGATTCTATAACTTTTTAAGATTTATTTTGATGTATAACTAAGTATTTTGCCGACATATATATCATGCACTACATGTGTGCACAAAGACCAGAGAACAGAAGAGGACACCTCAGATCCCCTGGAACTGGAGTTGGAACTGCCATGTAGGTGCTGACAAGAGAATCTGGGGTCCTCTCTGCAAGTGCAGCCAGTGCTCTTAACTGCTGAGCCATCTCTCCAACCCTGAGACCACATAACTGGTTGACTGTCACCTCAACTGTACAGATGTCATCTCACCTTCCTAACAACGAGAAGCCCTCTGGCCTAAGCACTTAGAACTAGAGGCCCTGCCTTCTTCAGTGATACCTGTATCCTTTAGTGATCTCCTATGGCTATGAGGCTTTAAAAGTCAAATTACTCAACAGGCTGAGACTGGAGGTCATGAATTCAAGGCAACCTGAACTACACAGATAAAAGAGCTTCAAATTAGACAAAACACTTGCCAAACATGGTCTTGAGTTTGAAAACCAACACCAAATAAAGATAAACAGACAGAAGCAATAGGTAGGTAGGTAGGTAAACAGAGAAATACTCTATGGAATCTTGAATTTGGATGCACCAACTAGATTTCGCCTCAGATTTTTTTTTTTTTTTTTTTTTTTTTTGAGACAGGGTTTCTCTGTGGAGCCCTGGCTGTCCCGGAACTCACTTTGTAGACCAGGCTGGCCTCCAACTCAGAAATCCGCCTGCCTCTGCCTCCCAAGTGCTGGTCTCCTCCAATCTTGAATATCACAAGTTAATTACTTCACATCTCTATTCAGATGTCCAAGTTTTCTTACCACTACACACATAAGACTGAATTGCTGACTTTCATTCTAAAGTTCTTTCTCTATCACAACAAAGTCTTTTTCTTGGTAAAAGGTAATTTCATTCTGCTACTTGCTCAGCCAAAAGTGATGGGATGACTCTTTTCTCTCAAACCATATGAAATCAAAGAACAAATTCTGTTCTACTTTCAAAGAATGTCTAGAATTTAACCACTTTTCACAAGTACTGGCTGCATTTGAACCTCCAGTATTTTCTACTGGAGGGTAACAATAGCATCTATGGCTACTATAATTTCTCCCAAAACTATCAAGGCCTTTTAAACATCTATCATTTTACCTCTGCTCAATATTCTCTGTGGACTTCCCATTTCATCCAGAATGAAAAACAGTCAGAATTGGTGGTACATAGCTATAATCCTAGAATTCAGGAGGCTGAAGCAGAAAGATCTCTGCAAATTAGACACCAGCCTCTACTACACAGACCAACCTAGAAACAGTACGACACCCTGTCTCAAAACAAAACACAAAAGCAAGAAAAAAGAAGTGACTGTGGCCCTATACTTTACATTGAGATCCTCCCCTCATGGCCTGCATCCCTCTTTACTTACAAACACTAGGCAATTACCACCTCAGAGCCATTAAACACGCTATTCCCTCAGGTCTTTGCTCAGCATCATCTCCTCAGTGAAGCCTTTCTTTGAAATCAATATTAGGGTCTAGAACCCTTATTTCCCTTATTTTTTCTTTGACATAGTATGTTTTATAGTTTATCTTTCCAGCTAAGTAGAGATTTCTTGAGGGCAAGACTATGGGGCTGAAGTTGCTCTTTTCCTAGGAAAACATGGTACCCTGCTCATCGAATACATCTAATAAATGCTAAATGATAAAATTCCTAGATTTGCTGGGCAGTTGTGGCACACACCTTTAATCCCAGCATTCAGGGGGGGAAGCAACAGGTGGAATGCTTTGAGTTCAAGACCAGCCTGGTCTACAGATAGAGTTCTAATGAGTTCTAGGACAACCAGAGCTACACAGTGAAACCCAGTCTCAAAAAAATAAATTAATTAAAAAATTTAAAAAGTTCTGGGACTCAATAGTTAATCACAAAGCAATTACAGACAGCTGGGCAGTGGTGGCGCACGCCTTTAATCCCAGCACTTGAGAGGCTGAGGCAGAAGGATATCTGAGCTCTAGCCCAGGCTGGTCTACAGAGTGAGTTCCAGGACAGCCAGGGCTACACAGAGAAACCCTGTCTCGAAACAAACAAACAAACAAACAAAACAACCCCCAGCAATGACAGATGATTAACAGTACTAGTTAAAATCATTTCCTTATCTTTAGAGAAGATTAATATCACCATTTTCTCACTAAACCTTTATAAATAATCATTTTGCAGGAAACAGAAGACAGGAAAAACAGTAAAAATGAAGACTAAAGACAAAATAATCACACAAATATTTCAATCTGAAAACTAGTTATGTTCAAGCATAACTGACAGTGAAATGGCTTACACTATAATCACTGTGTCTTTGCTGAATTTTTTCTCTTGAACTGTACTGGAACAATTTGGAGAAACATCTTCAGTATCAGATGATAAATCAATATATTCCTGTATTGCTCTTTGATTTTGGAAACATGATAAACTTGCTTTTCTTTCATTGTCTGGCGGTTCTGGAACACTAGAATCTTCTGCAAAATAAAAAGAAAGATATTCTGAGCAAAACCAAAGTAAAATTTTATTCATCTCATTCATGTGCTATTATTAAAAAAAAAATTCACCAATTCTTTGCATTCTGTCTTTATTTATTTTATGTAACGTGAGCACACTGTCCCTGTCTTCAGACACACCAGAAGAGAGCATCAGATCTCACTACAGATGGTTGTGGATCATGTGGGTGCTGGGACTTGAACTTAGGTCCTCTGGAAGAGCAGCCAGTGCTCTTAACCTCTGAGCCATCTTTCCAGCTCCCTGTTTCTGTCTTAAAACCAAAATTTCTTTCCACTGACACAGAACAGGAGAGGAAAAACTACAGGAACATAAAAAGGAAATGAATCCCTCACCCCAAAGTCTTGCTGAAGCTTCTCCCCAGCAGAGAATCAAGAATCACAACAGAAGCTGGGCTTGGTGGCGCACGCCTTTAATCCCAGCACTCGGGAGGCAGAGGCAGGCGGATTTCTGAGTTCGAGGCCAGCCTGATCTACAAAGTGAGTTCCAGGACAGCCAGGGCTATACAGAGAAACCCTGTCTAGGAAAAACAAAAACCAAAACAAGAATCACAATAGACTCAACATTTGCTTAAGGCGTTCTCCCTTCCCAATTGTAAACCTAAAGTTTGCTAGAAATCTCACCAGAGATTTACAATAAAAGTTCTAACTCCCTTTTGCAAATTTAGTGGCTTAGTTTTATCTTATCGGACTATAATTCCACTGATAAAGCCATCTAATCTCATTTATCAAAAGAGAAAAAGAAAAAAAAGAAACAAAACTGCCTCTACACCCACAGAGCAAGAAAATCCAAAATCCTACAGAGTTACCCCATCCACTACTATCATGTTCTGGGGTCTGAATTAGTTTCTACCCAAGCAACCTCTTAGCCATCATGCTTAACAGTGTCTTTGAATAAACATCAATCTGCTGCACCCAGGCTTATCTACCAGGAGTTATTCTCTGCAAGAACACAAAAATACTTAAGGTACCAAAATCATAAAAGGAACTCCTCAGGCTGTTACAAGTAACAGACTGGAGTGAATTCCCCTACCACTGCTTACACTACTTTTTTTTTTTCTTTTTTCTTTTCTTTGAGAAAACATCTCCCTATGCTCAAAGTCAAACGTCCCTGGATCCACGCGCTTTCACTACTCAAGTGCTGGGATTACAAGGTATAAATAAACCAATATACCCGGCTCTCCTACAACTTTAAATCTCAGATTAAAAAGACAAAAAAACAAACAAAAAAATAAATTGCTACTCTCCCTACACACAGATTAGGGAGCGATAACCAGCAGATGACACCACTAGGGTTTAATCCAACAGTCAAACAGGCAGTCTTGGCTAAACTAAATGGTTCACAGAACACAACCTACAGTTGCGAATCTGGAAAATAGAAGGCATGGGTGGGGAGAGGTTGATAAGGCTGAGAAATAGATGGGAAGGATGGAGAACACAGGCAGAATATATTATATACAAGTATAAACCATCAAAAAAAAAAATCAACATTTTAGCCAGGCAGTGTTGGCACATGCCTTTAAAACCAGCACTCGGGAGGCAGAGGCAGGTGGATCTCTGATTTGAGGCCAGCCTGGTCTACAGAGTGAGTTGTAGGACAGCCAGGGCTACACAGAGAAACAAGGGGGGGGGGGGCGGAGATATCAAGGTTTTAAAGCTAAGTAATAATGAAAATACCTGGGTCAATGACTAAGTTATCATCAAGCCCTCAGCCACAAAAACCCCGCAGGACACACACATATCACTGTTTTGTAGATTAAAATTAAAGTGAAGGAGTAGCTGTGACACCCCCCCTCCCCCCGTTCTGGAAGTCTAAGTCTAAATTAGCATTTTCTAGAACTCCAGAACCAAGAAGTAAGAATCATTATAATTATTCCATTATTCTCCATGCAGTTCTAGGGACTGCAAACAGTGCCTCCCACAGGAGAACTACGCGCCTGCCCTATGTTGGCCCCAGCAATCACAAGGAATGTGAGTATATGTGTAAGTCAAGTTCACCAGCTACTTCATTTATTTGTATAAAAAAAAAAGTTCTGCTTCAGTTGTACAAGCAGAGACAGTAATATCTGTCCAGCCTTCTCTGATTACTGTTGAGTAGTTTTTAACACTTCCTTCCTAGAATGTATGCATGTGGAGGTGAGAGGAAAACTCTGGTGAGTTGTTTTTCTCTTCTCTTCATGTTGGTCCTGTTGTCTGACCCAGGTCATCATCAGTCTTGGTAGTAAAAGAAGTAGACCATGCTTCAAAAGGCCAAATAATACTAATTGTGTCCTATAAAAGTGAGCAGTTAACCAAAAACAAATGTCATTTTCTCAGAGACAGCTACTGTAGTATGGCAAGACTTAGTTAAATACAAATTATTATCTTCAAAGCCACTTTAAGTGAATTGTCTATCTACAACATTCTAAGAAGACAATGAACACTAGAACAGTTCAGACCCTTGCACTGACTCACAGCCAAATGCCTTCTGTGTTCAAGGCACCACATCAGTAGAGATAACAAAAGGCTCCAGAAAGAAGGTAAGTTACTGTTCATCTTGCCCTAAAGAAACAAACAGGACACAAGAATTATCTATACAAATTACAGTGAGATGGAATGAAAGATGACTAAACAAAATGCTAAATTTCCCCATATAAAAACAATTCAAGTAGCTTTTTAAAAGTAGGCTATTTTTTATCATTACCAACATAGGAGCCTATAACATAAGCTTATTAAAGTTTTTCACAAGCAGTTTGCCCAAGCAAACACAACTTTTTAAACTCCCTTACACCCATTCTCATATCTGAATAATGAACTTTAAGAGTTCTGAGAAGCCGGGCAGTGGTGGTGCACGCCTTTAATCCCAGCACTTGGGAGGCAGAGGCAGGCAGATTTCTGAGTTCGAGGCCAGCCTGGTCAACAGAGTTCCAGGACAGCCAGGACTACACAGAGAAATCCCACCTCGAAAAAACAAAGCAAAGCAAAACAAAACAAAACAAAACAAACAAACAAAAAAAAAAAGTTCTGAGAGTTGCTAGGCAGTGGTGGTACACGCCTTTAATCTTAGCACTTGGGAGGCAAAGGCAGGCAGATTTCTGAGTTCAAGGCCAGCCTGGTCTCAGAAATCCTCCTGCCTCTGCCTCCCAAGTGCTGGGATTAAAGGGGTGCGCCAGCACGCCAGGCCTGACAATTTATTTCTAAGACAATTAATTCCCTCAAATATCAATTAACCCACATAGTTGTCCTTCTAAAAGAATGGGACTGGTAAGATGGTCCATCAGAGGGGCAGTATTTGCTGCCCCCACCTGGTGAGCTGAAGTAAAACACACATAAAAGTATAAACAAGTACACAAAATTGTCCCCTAAACACATGAACACAGACGCATAGACGTCCTTTTGCCACCATACAAATTTAAGTAAATAAGCAAGTAAAATAATACATATTGGGGGGAGGGAGACAAACAAGTTAGGCATGCACTATTATGGTAACACATGCCTGTAATCCCAGAACTTGGGAAGTACAGGAGGATCAGAAATGTAAGGCCAGTCTTGTTTATGTTTACATGTGTTTGAAGCTAGCCTGTGTAACACAAAATCATACATCAAGGACGGGCAGGGGTGGCACATGCCTTTAGTCCCAGCGCTTGGGAGGCAGAGGCAGGCAGATCTCTGAGTTCAAGGTCAGCCTGGTCTACAGAATGAGTTCCAGGAGAGCCAAGGCTACACAGAGAAACCCGGTTTCAAAAAAATACAAAACAAAACACACATCAAAAAGACAAAAGTCAAAACAAAAGATCTAAAAAGAGAGGTTAGCCATTAAAGGCAGATGCTATTACAGAGGACCCAGGTTTAAATATGAGCACCCACATCAGGCAGCTCACAACCAACTTCAGCTCCAGACTATCTAATGTCCTCTTCTGACCTCTGCACATGCAAATGGTACACATACATACACACGAATGTGTGCACATCTATCTATCCATATCCATACACACACACACACACACACACACACACACACACACACACACACACCGAGAGAGAGACATGCATGCACACAATTTTCTAAATACTTTTCTAAAAGGAACAAAATTCAACATGAATTTCCTGCCCCAGCATGCACAATTAGAGGCTGAGGCAGGAAAATATTAAGTTTGAGGCCAATGATATAATAGAAAAATCATTTTACTATGTTACAATACTTTCCAGATAATTCGCATGCTCTCCCTCAATCCCTCCCTCCCCCTCCCCCCCCCACCTTTGGAAAGTTCTAGAAAAAAAAATGAATACACTAAATACAGGATTGAAGAGCTATTTCTAGTACCATATTTCAAGATGAAATGTGCATATAAAATCATTTCAGATTTAAGTCAAGAAGAAAACTAAGGTAAAGGGCTGTTATACAGCCAGATGGTATAAACTGTTTATCTATGGCCAGTATGGAAAAGAAACGCAGTACACCTGTGGGAGGAACTTGATCATAGAATTTCATAGATAATAAACATTTAACTGGAAAATCTTGGTTGATAATAACAAAATGTGCCAATACTGCAGGATGTATATGGCAGTCAAAAGCACACCTCAAGTTTCATTAAAGGACACAAAAATAATTAACATATAGAATAGCTTTATAAACGTTTGTGACTGGAACTACTATACGACAGAGTGTCATCCTAACATCAATTGTTAGCTATTTATACTGAAAATACAGCTTTAGAAGCTGGTGATATAATTGAGATATTTTGATAAATAATTGTTGACTATTCTACCCTCCAACAACTGCAAGCACAGCCAGAAACAGTAGTCTATAGTCCACACTGGAGGCTGTGGGAGAGCCGAGGGAAGACTAAGTACAGGACCTAGCTGGGCGACCTACAAACACTGTCTCAAAACAAAACGGTTACATATATTTAGACAGGACCCAGCAAATTTATTTTATAACAAAAATATTTGCCAGCCATAGTTTGAAGAACACTTATGAATTAATAAAAATGGGAAGGAGCCGGGCGTGGTGGCGCATGCCTTTATTCCCAGCACTGAGTAGGCAGAGGCAGGCGGATTTCTGAGTTCAAGGCCAGCTGGTCTACAAAGTGAGTTCCAGGACAGCCAGGGCTACACAGAGAAACCCTATCACGCCTTTATTCCCAGCACTGAGGAGGCAGAGGCAGGCGGATTTCTGAGTTCAAGGCCAGCTGGTCTACAAAGTGAGTTCCAGGACAGCCAGGGCTACACAGAGAAACCCTATCACGCCTTTATTCCCAGCACTGAGGAGGCAGAGGCAGGCGGATTTCTGAGTTCAAGGCCAGCTGGTCTACAAAGTGAGTTCCAGGACAGCCAGGGCTACACAGAGAAACCCTATCTCGAAAAAACAAAACAAAAAACAAAAAAACGGGAAGGAAACTGAGCTCCTTGCAGACAGAAAAGCTACATCAGAGGACAAAAAGGTGCATGCTTTGGATCACTGTCCCTGGAGAAGGCTGGCATTCAAATGCATGGCATGGTATCCTCATGTAACAGGATACCATGGTGGCTGAGAACTAGAACTCTTGAATCCCCTTGCCTCTAACCTGACCCATACATAGAACCCCAGAGTTTGTTTGTTTGTTTTTAATGGGGAAACTTGACTGTGTTCCACGGTTTCTCCTGTTTTTCACACTAAGCATTGGCATAGTGAAGGATTTTAATCCCATCACTCAATGCAGTGAGTGGCAGAGGGACCTCTGTGAGTTTGAGGCCCACCTAGTCCAGGACAGCCAGAGCTACACAGTAAGACCCTATCCCCAAATGAAATGAAATAAAAATAGATGCTTTGTGGGGAATTAAGATAGCTCCGCAGTTAAAAGCACTGGCTGCTCTTAGCAGAGGGTCTGGGGTCAATTCTCAGCACCTACAAAGCACCTCCTTAGTCCAACTTTAGCTGCAGGGTACCCGATGCCCCCTGCGGGGCTCCACAGGAAAGGCACACACGTAGTGCACAGATATATACACAGCAAAACACCTATATACATAAACTATTCTTTAAGTAGAAAAAGGAAAGGGTTTATGATTTGTTATGTGTGCTATAGATGAAAAAGGAAAGCACTGAAGACACGGCTCAGAGCAGCGTGAGAGCTCAGTGTCTGAGCTTGCCTGTATAGACATGGGTATAGCATGCATCTGTCTAAAATGCATACTTAAACGTCCTCCCTACTGCTCCTAAGGACAATTCACTACTCTAACACATAACTAAAATATAGCAGGCTTGTTTTCATTCATCTGCCATTATTTTAATCCCTCAAAACCCACTTGTGCTCAAAAGCCAAACTAAAAAAAAAGTATGAGTATTGATAACTTGAGGACTAGTCAGTGGCAGAGCACTTGCCTAACATTTCTAAAGATCTGGTCTTCTTCTGTGTAAAAGACAGACAGATGGACATGAATTAATTGTATACTTCCTAATCCAAATGCTAAGGACTACTTATGTGGCTCAGTGTGAAATGCTTACATTGCAGGTATAAGGCCATGGGAAGGAAAAGACAGATGGAACAGGGAGACGGGGAAGAGGGAAGAAGGGGAGGAAAGGGGGTAGACAGAAGGTGGGGGAGGGGAAGAGAGAGCATGCACATACATAGTCGATAGGAAAAAGGATAAAGGATGATAAAAGACCTGTAATCTCAACATTTGCGAAGTTTAAGCAGGATTGAGAAATTCAAGGTTATTCTTAATTTTCACCTCTGATACAGAGGCAGGTAGATCTCTGTGAGTTCAACACCAGCCTTGTCTTAAACTTAAACAAAAGGAAAAACCCAAAAGGAAACTCACTTAAGGGGCTGGTGAGATGGCTCAGCAGGTAAGAGCACTGACTGCTCTTCCAAAGGTCCTGAGTTCAAAACCCAGCAACCACATGGTGGCTCACAACTACCTGTAATGAGATCTGATGCCTTCTTTTGGCGTGTGTGAAGATAGCTACTGTGTACTTATATATAATAAATAAATCTTTGGGGCGGAGCGAGTGGAGTTGACCAGAGCAAGCAGGGGTCCTAAAAATTCAATTCCCAACCACCACATGAAGGCTCACAGCCATCTGTACAGCTACAGTGCACTCATATACATAAATAAATCTTAAAAAAAAAAACTCATTTAAGACTGGGGCTACTGGGGCTGGTGAGATGGCTCAGTGGGTAAAAGCACCCGACTGCTCTTCCAAAGGTCCGGAGTTCAAATCCCAGCAACCACATGGTGGCTCACAACCATCTGACTCCCTCTTCTAGAGTGTCTGAAGACAGCTACAGTGTACTTACATATAATAAATAAATAAATAAATAAATAAATCTTTAAAAAAAAAAAAAAAGACTGGGGCTACAAAGCACATATTGCTTTTACTGCAGAAGATTCAAGTTCAATCCTCACACTTCCACACCACTGTTCATCACTGGAGAAAGACCAGATCTCAAACAGGGCAGAGACCTGGAGGCAAGAGTGGATGTAGAAGCCATGGAGGCATGCTGCTTACTGGATTGCTCCTCAAGGTTTACTCAGCCTGCTTTCTCATAGATCCCAGGGATGGCACCACCCACAACAGACTGGGCCCTTCTCCCATCAATAACTAAATTATGAAAATGCCCAACAGGAGTGAGTGTACCCTGGTCTTATGGATGCTTTCTTAACTGAGGTTCTCCCTGTTACGTGATGTTCACTTGTGCTCAGCTTCCCTAAAACTAGCCGGTATACTGGGTGAGAAAAAAAAAATTGTTCTGGCCACATAAACTTAAAAGCTTTTGAAATATTGTTTGCCATTATAAGTATAGTATTGGGCCGGGCGGTGGTGGCGCACGCCTTTTAGTCCCACCACTTGAGAGGCTGAGGCAGGCAGATTTCTGAGCTTGAGTCCAGTCTGGTCTACAGAGTGAGTTCCAGGACAGCCAGGGCTATACAGAGAAACCCTGTCTCGAAAAAAATCAAAAAGAAGTATAGTATTGGAACAGACCGAAAAACTTCTAACATTACCATCACATTCATCAGAAACTGTCTAATATGACTCCTGTCTCATTCTCAGGAATGTTTGAATTTTTAATAGGTTCTATTAAATAGGTTCTTAAAACTTAACCTCCCTGGGTCTCATTTCCAAAAATGGGACTACTTAACCTGTAAGATTATCAGGCAACACATGAGAAGCACTTCCCACTACACCTAAAAATAAGTGTTCAAACTACTGTGTGGCCAGTCAGATGGGCCTGCAAATAAAAGCCTTTGCCCCACAAACCTCCCAACATGAGTTCCATCCTGAGAACCATGATGGAGAGAGACCCAACCTCTCACCGTGTTCTCTGACCTCCACACGCTATGGTGAGTCATATCCTTGTTCAAAATCCTCATGTGAACTTACTCCTCAGTTCTGCTTATCCATAATGCTCTGCTACAATTGGTTTGAATTTTTTTATTCACTAAGAGTTACAAACTATTCAAGTGAATTCTGGAGATTTCCAAAAAGTTAGGTGGAAGGAGTATTTCTTTAACCTTTATTTGGATCTAGATGTTATCTTCAAGCATCTGTCACATCTAGCTTGCAGAAAAGATCAGTGCTGGGGGAAGCATGAAACCCCATCTGCAATCACTGGAGAAGGTAAGGCAGGGAGGGACACTGCTTTCAAAAAGCCAGGAAAAGATGTCAGGTGCGGTGACATGTGGCTGGAATCCCAGCAACTGGGAGGCAGAGGCAGAAGGATCACAAGTTCAAAGCCATCCAGTCCACGCGGTTTCACACAAGCGCCAAGGCCACAAAGTCAGATCCTGCCTCAAAACAAACAAAAGAGACAGAACAAGGGGCGAAAAATGAAAATATTAGAATGGATGAAAACCTGTAACTAAATTAATAACCTTGAAGTCTACTAGAACTGCCTACATTCTTCTCTCAGTAGCCATTCTGACCCAAGAATTCTCTACACTCGGCTTTCAGCGTCCACCATTATGCTGAATCCCAAGAACTCCTACAAGTGAGACAATGGAGGTAAGGCTCGGGTTGGCAGGTAGTTGGTGGCTATGGCAGTCCCAATGCTGGATTTCAATGCACAAAACTGGAAACACTGTATCAATCTGTGTAACATTAAAGTGTAACAAAAAAGTGGATTCCCTCCTGCCTGTCACCTCCGGTTGTTATCAGTGTGCAACATTGTAACTCACCTGTTTTCTCAGTTACATCTGAGTCTGGGGTGTTTGCCCTGCTACCTTCCCCTTCAGCATTCTCCTCTTCAGCACTAAGAGAAATTGGTGACGAAGGACGGGCCTGGGAGGGCTGAGGGGCTGCTTCGGGTGCTTCCTCAATCTTACTCCTTTTCTCAAAGCGAAAACGGTCCAAGTTGAAAAGATTCATATTGGGAGGAACCACCACCCTGAGGGGGCTGACAGCTTTCAATGAACTAGCTGCAGGGAGGGAACAAAAAACAGGGGGATGAGGCGGTGAAAACAAGGAGCCACACAAAGCCACCACACTTGGCTCCCAGAGAAAGGGGGTCCGGCCGCACCGATGCCCGAGCCCGGTTCCGGCTGTGCTTTGTTAGGCCACACGGGGACGGCGGATTGCAGTCCCGGCCAAATGCCCGTCGCGCCCTCGACCCGGCCCGCGCGACCCCACGAGCCCGAGCCGACCCTCGCACGAGGTCCTCACCCGGGCCGCAGAGGTGCGCGCCCGCCTTCCCGCCACGCAGCCCGCACCGAGCGCCCGCCGCCTCCACAAAGCCCGCGAGGCCCGAGCCTCCGCCGCGGGAACACAAAGGGCCGAAGCGGGAGCGGCGCGCCGCCCGGAAGTAGACGCGGCGAGGCCCGGCCGAGGAGGAAGCTTGACAGGCCGGCGCGCCGCCGAAGGGAGCCCGCCGCCCGCACGCACGCACGCACTTACAGCCTGGCAGGCTCCTCGTTGGAACAAAGGTGGACAAGAACAAAATAATTCTTTGAGGGAGGCGACGGTAGCCTGGCCGGGACCTTCCAAGGCAGCGCTGGGCAAGCCACGGAGCGCGTAGTGATGACGCAACACGCAGCCCAGGCCTTGTTCTCCCAAGCGTCGCGTGGTCAGAAAAATGTCTGAGCGCGCCGTTGTCATGGTAACCTGTATCTATCTCTGCTAGATTCTAAGGCTGGAATTGTTTCTTGGTTCCTTTTCACCGCGCCGGCTACAGAGCTAATAAAACAATAAAACAAGATGAGAGCAAATGGCGTCGCAAGATACAATTAATTCGGAGCTTGTCGGTTATGTTCCACAATGTCAATATGCAATATAATTTTTCACTAAATTTATGTTCGTCGTTTCGAACGTGACAGTGTTTTAATTGTGTAATCTCAATCATTACAAGACAGTTTTACAAAATAAAAAAAACTGAGGCCTGGCGGGTAAAGGCGCTTTTTAAAGGTGCTTGTTACTAAGTTTGATGACCTGAGTTCAATCACCTAGAGCCACTTAGTAAAAGGAAAAAAACCAATTCTGAACGTTGTTCTCTGGCTTCCACAAGTGTTCTGTGAGACAGAGCGCGCACACACATACACACACACACACACACACACAGTCCTGCAGATGCTAAGTAATTAGTAAGAGACAATATCTGATACTTTTCAACACAAAGGCTTTGCTTGAGCTTCTCCACTGTTGACATGATTTTCCTTGGTTTTGTTTGTTGGCATTTTCTCTTCTAGTCGATTTGTGATACGTGTGCACCATGTTGGATATCCTTTCAGGAAATGATCCCATAGCACACCAAGAAGCAACAGACCAAGGAAAGCTCATACATCCTTTTCTGTGGTAGCCCACCTTCTCTGAGATTAATCTACTTAAAGGAGAACAACATTAATCCCTTGTCTGGACCATGGCCCCATCACTGGACCTCACCCTGAAAAGGTTTCCTTACCTCTCTACCCTACTATACTAGAAAATAGCTCGGGAAAAAAAATGAAAATAGCTTCTTCCACATACATCACCTTTTGAGTACACACACCAACCATACCCAAACCAAAGCAGTCACAATAGAACAGTAGCACATTCCAGATGGCATAAACACAAGGAAACATTTTCTCTGAGATCTGAAATACACTGAAAGTATTTTGTAGACCTATTCTGGCCTCCTTTCTAGACTTGTGACACCATGTTCTTGTGCCTGCACTTACCTTGTCTATGTCCACATTTCTTCTAATGAGAACATAATTTGTACAATATGGGAGCGTGTGCTAGTCACTTCATTTTAACTTCATTACCTTTTCTGAAGACCCTATGTCCAAATGTGGTCCCTTTCTGAACTACTTGGGACTCAGGACTCAACACGCAGAGTTTGTAAGAGCATAAACCAACTAATAACAGTCAACCAGAAAGGAGAATTCTGTTAAGGACAGATAATTTGGGGCTAGTAGTCACTTTGTTTATCCTTATTCCTTGAGACTCTAAAGAAGCCTTTAATCCCAGCACTTGGGAGGCAGAGACAGGCAGATTTCTGAGTTCAAGGCCAGCCTGGTCTACAGAGTGAGTTCCAGGACAGCCAGGACTACACAGAGAAACCCTGTCTCAATTTGCTTTTGAAACTTGAAGTCAAGGAAACAGTGTGGTGCAAGTACTGCTGTTCTAGCCCACAAAGAGTTTTCTGTACAAAATTTTGAGAATCAATAAAGATGGGAGAACTTGGAATGTTTGAACCACAGCTCTCAGAACTTTAGTAACAGCACAACAAATTAAAACAACTCATGCCACAGTGTAAAAAAAAGAAAAGAAAAAGAAAAAAGAAACCCTGTCTCAAAAACCAAAACAAACAAACAAACAAACAAAAACCACAAAACCAGAAGCCATAATATGTTCCCAAAGCGCCTGTGTGGATTCAAAAAGAGAAAAATAAATAAAAGCAAATAAACATTTTAAACGATAAAATATAAATAAATAAATAAATAAATAAATAAATAAATAAGCATGCATGCAAGCCACTTGACATTATAAGAACAAATTTCCAAATATGCCACTGGGTATGTTTTCTGTAGAATGCCTACTGCTGGGCATGAAGTCTGCTTTTAAAAGTAGTCTGTATACTGTAATGGCTATTCCTGGTTGTCATCTTGACTCTATCTGGAATGAACTATAATCCAGAATTGGAGGGCTCACCTATGATACAAACCTAGCACACCTCACTCTGTGATGGAAATGCCATGCATACCGTAAAACTCAGCAAGGAGACAGCACCATCTGCCAAAACTAAAACAAAGGCCTAATCCACCCAAGTCCATACAGTTCTGGAAAAGTCTCAAAATGTACTAACCTTGCTTTTTGGCTTCTGTAGTTCTGCTTCTGATTAGCTATTCTTGTTAACTCAAGTATGTCAACCCAGGCCTTAATTTTTTTTTTTTTTTCTTAAAACCTCACCCTGAGGTGCTCAGGGCTATACTGGGATTTCAAACATCCAGTGGAGTTGCTGACTATTAAAGACTTTTTGGCTTACACCCATGTCCTAGCAGTCTTCTCTGGTGAACACCTAACTGCAGGGCCTTCTGGAGAAAGTTGAGTCAACTAAGTGTCTCCTTGAAACACGAGTTGAGCAGTTTGCTGTGTGTGCCTCTGGTTCCTATCAAGGGGAACAGCCTCTGCACTCAACAGTAATGGGGTTACTGACTATGGACTGAAATTTCTGAAAGCCCGAGCCAACCTTCACTCCTCAGAAATTGTCTGTCCATGTCATTTTGACGTAGCCACTGAAAACTTACATAGTACCCCTCTGTAGAGCTCATCAGCTGATATACTGGATACATTTGGAAAGAAATTAATAAAATGAACTACCTACTATTGAACTTTTATGTTCACAAAGTATTGCCTGGTTTGGGGGCTTTGGAGGGTGGGAGATGGGAATGCTTTTTAAAAAGCAACCCCTTAGCAGGTATAGTCATGCATGCCTGTTTTGCTGGCAATGGTCAGGTGGACAGCTGAGTTTGAGTCCAGCCTCAACTATATAGCGAGTTAGAAGCCAGCCAAAAGCAAAGTAAACCAGAATGAAATGAAATTAAACAAAACAAAAACACCATTAGCAAAAAAACAAAAACAAAAACAAAAACAAAAAAAACCACTAATAAATCACACGGGATTCACTGTGTCTGTAATTCCAGGAATTGGCACGTGGAGGTAGGAGGACTTAGAGTACCAGACTGGCCTCAGTTATGTAGTGAGTTTGAGGTCAGTGAGCAAGACACAATTTCAAAAAGCCAATCCAAAACTGCATTAAAGAAAAAAAGAAAAAAAAACTTACAAAGGAAAACTCACTGAGTATACAAACTGCACTTCAGAGCAGGCCCCATTGCTGGGTGTGGTGGTGCACGCCTTTAATCCCAGCACTCAGGAGGCAGAGGCAGGCAGATTTCTGAATTCAAGGCCAGTCTGGTCTACAGAGTTCCAGGACAGCCAGGGCTATACAGAGAAACCCTGTCTGGAAAAGGAAAAGGAAAGAATAGAAGAAGAGAAGAGAAGAGAAGAGAAGAGAAGAGAAGAGAAGAGAAGAGAAGAGAAGAGAAGAGAAGAGAAGAGAAAAGAGCAGGTCCCATGCCCAGCAACCCATGCCCAACAAGAGATGGCTAATGCAAAATGAACTCAATGGTATTTTTGAAGCTGTTTTATTTTATTTTTGTTTTATTTTTTTTTTATTTGCTTGTTTGTTTCATCTCATAATGCCTTCTCTGGGCTTTCTTTCTTTCTTTTCTTAACTTTTAAAAATTACCATATAGTTTACAATTTTTTTGTCTCTATGTGTTTTCTGTGTATGAAAGTGTGTGTCTCTGCATCTAATATGTGTTTCTTGTGCTTTTTCTTTGGTTCTTGTATGTTTCAGTTCATTTGTTTGTTTTTTCCTATTCAGGTTTTTTTGTTTGTTTGTTTGTTACCTTATTTTATTATTCTTATTTCCTTCTTTTTTAGATGTCTATTTGTTTCCTAAAGAAAGAGAGAAAGCAAGAAAGAATATGCATTTGGGTTCATGTAGGAGTGGGTCTGGCCGGAGTTGGGGAAGAAAAAAAACAGAATCAGAATTTATTGTATGGAAAAAAATGGGTATTTTCCAAAAAAAAAAAAAAAAAGTCAGTAAAACTGTGGTGTTTGAAAAAGAATACTCCCCATAGGTTCATTTATTTGAATGTTTAGTCATCAGTGAGTAGCACTATTTGAAAAGATTAGAAGGATTAAGAGGTGTGGTCATGTTGAAGAAAGGGAATCACTGGACATGGGCTTTGAGGTTTCAAAGGATCTTGCCAAGTCCAGAGTCTGTATCTCTCTGTCTCCCTCAGTTTCTGTGTCTCTGTTTCAGTCTCTCTCCCTCCCTCCCCCCCCCTCTCTATAGGTATAGGTATAGGTATCGGTATAGATATAGATATATAGATTCTGAGCTACTTCTCTAACACCTGTCTTACTGTCACCATGCTCCTTATTACCCATGATGATAATGAACTAATCCTTGGAAACTGTAAGCAAGCCTTGAATTAAATGCTTTCTTTCATATGTTATCATGGTTATGGTGTCTAGTCACAGCAATGGAACAATGACTAAGACACTTAATGTGCTGGCAGATGCCTATAACTCCAACACTTAGAAGAAGGAGGTAGGAGGGTTGGGAGTTCAAGACCAGCCTACACTATATTGAAAATTCAAGATCAGCCTAGGCTTATGAAATAAACCAACAAAGCCAGAAAAGGCCACAAGTAATTCCATTAGGAGGCAGAGACAAGAGGCTTGCTACAAGTTTCAGATCAGCCTGGTTAGCATGGTGAGTTCCAGACCAGTCAAGGATACCTAGTAGGTACCTGTCTTAGCAATAAAGACCACAGTCATTCCTAAGCTACTAGTGAAAGTGAATCTTTAGGCAAATTTTTCATTGCATCTTTTATGCATTCAAGTTCATTCCTTTATTCCTATTTAGGCTTTTATAATATGTATTGCTCAAGATATAAATTACACAAAAGAAAATTTGTTCCTTTTTGATGTGAAGTTTGGAAAATTTTACAAGCATATGTATCTTGTAACAGCTATGATATTGCATTTTCATCCCCTGAAGTTTCACGTTGGAGCTCTTATTAAGTTTCTCCTTGTCTCATGTAACCTAGGCTAGCCTTTTACTGACTATGCAGCCAAAGATGATGTGAAACTCCTGATCCTCCTGCCTCTCAGGTGTGTGCCACAGTGCCCAGCTTCTGACCCAGTTGGCTGCATCTCATAGGGTAGTCACAGTGGTTGGTGCTAAAGATACACTAATACACAAACATTGAGATGTAGTAGTCCCTGCAGGTATTGTTATTAAGTAGTAAAGGCAGGCTTGAAAACAAATTGTTACCACAAGATAAATATTATTTAAACAAACAAACAAACAAACAAAAACAAAACAAAACAAAAACCAGCAGCCAGGCATACAGTTACATACCCATAATGCAGTCCTCTGGAGACTTAATCTGAAGGACAGCCATGAACTTGAGGTCTGCAAGGGTAACACAGCCAGTTCTGGGCCACAGAGAACCATATAGTGAGACACTGTCTCAAAAACAGTATGGGGAGGGGGGGGGGAAGTCTCCCAAACAAACAAGGAATGATGACAAAACATCTTTGTAAGTTGCCAATAAAGGAAGCTCCTCTCAGTCCTCAGGCCTTTGATCTCCAAACTTAGGCTTCTAAGGACTGGGTTGCTGGATGCCTGAGCTATAGGAGAGAGTCATTCACTTACGTTGTTATATTTTTTTTACCTGGGACCTTTGTAGTTTAAGTTTGACTTTAAGGGGCTGGTGAAATGGCTCAGTGGGTAAGAGCACCCAACTGTTCTTCCGAAGGTCTGAAGTTCAAATCCCAGCAACCACATGGTGGCTCACAACCATCTGTAACATGATCTGACGCCCTCTTCTGGAGTGTCTGAAGACAGCTACAGTGTACTTACATATAATAAATAAATAAATCTTAAAAAAAAAAAGTTTGACTTTAAATCATAATCAAAGATTTGAGTTTGGATCAACAAACCAGTGAAGAATTTAGTTGAATTTGAACTATTCACAAATAGCACAGGGCACAGTTTTCTTATTGGAGAAAATGCCTTAGTTCCTTTCTATTTCGCATTCAGTAAGGACCCACTCACCAACCCTACTGATCTGTGTTTCCTTTTGTTTTGTTTTTTCATCTCTATTCCCTCTCCTTTTCTAGCCCTTATACCTGCTGCTCTCCATGCCTCTTCCCCAACCTGAACACTTCTCCTTGCCTTCTGGTGGCCCCAATCTACCAGTGAAGAATTTAGTGACTTATTTTAATCATGTTTACGTTCCTAGAGCATGTGATATTTCCAGATGAAGTGTTTGTATCCCAAAATGGTATTTCATTAATGATGATCTCAAGGGAGGCTCAGGAAGGAGGCCAACTTGGGATTCATGGACTGTCTCCAATAAACCAAAGGCTGGGGTAGATTTTAAGTGGTAGTGCAGTTGCTTAGCATGTGCAAGGCCCTGGGTTTAAACCTCAGCACTGCAATGGAAAAAAAAAAAAAACCAATGAATAAAAAGCCACTCTCATCCTTTATGATAACTGCTTATAATTATTCTGTTACTCCTCAGAGACCCTAAGCTATATTATAGCAAGTTCAGACTGAAGCTCACCAATCTTACCTGGATAAATAAGAAATAATTAGGAAAAGTATAAGTGATCTGGTTATAAACACTTTCGAATCTGGAGTTGCAGTTTGGAATTACTATACAGGGACAAACTAGTGATCAATATATAATTGCTTAAATAAAAGTCCTCAGTGAAAATTCTGGGAAAGGCATATTAATAGCATAAGCCAACATCTACATTTTTAGTATCTGGCTACTTAAATGTATTTATCCATTTGATAGAGATTTCATCCAGGAGGGAGAAAATCATTATTCCTTCTATGATCTGCTATTACAGGCCTGAACTGCCACAGGCAATGAGCCACCCAAAAACCTATGGTGGGTGAGTCACGAAAAGCTCTACACTGTGCCTGAATTCTAGTTCCTAATCACACAGCTAATTGTGCACAGGGATGCTCTAAGATGAGAGATCTGGCTATTCGAGGGACATTTCTGTATTCTTGTGAGGGAGCCAGGAAACTCAGGTTTTAAAATAAAAGCTTTCAAATTGGTTTTTCTTTCTTTCCTTCTTTCTTCCTTCTCATCCCTTCCTTTCTCCTCTCTTTCTTTCTTTCTTTCTTTCTTTCTTTCTTTCTTTCTTTCTTTCTTTCTTTCTTTCTTTCTTTCTTATTTTCTCTCAATCATTTTGATTTGCATTTTTTAAAACAGGCTCTGGGCTGGAGAGATGGCTCAATGGTTAAGAGTGCCAACAGCTCTTCTGAAGGTCCTGAGTTCAAGTCCCAGCAACCACATGATGACTCACAACCATCCACAATGAGACCTGATGCCCTCTTCTGGGGTGTCTGAAGACAGCTACAGTGTACTTACATATAATAAATAAATAAATCTTTAAAAATAAATAAGCTGGGCTTGGTGGTGCACGCCTTTAATCCCAACACTCGGGAGGCAGAGGCAGGCAGATTTCAGGGTTCGAGGCCAACCTGGTCTACAAAGTGAGTTCCAGGACAGCCAGGGCTACACAGAGAAATAAACAAACAAACAAACAAACAAACAAATAAATAAATAAACAGGCTCTTTCAAAGCAACTCTGAATGTCCTGGAACTTTCTATTTACACCACGCCAGCCTTGAACTCCCAGCAATCCTTCTGCCTCTGGGGTGGAGCCACTACATCTGCATAGACTTTCTGAATGATTTTCAAAGCATTTTCCTTTTCCTGAAAGAAAAGAAGGAACTTGATTTGTAGATTAACTACATGGTGCTACCCAATAGCCACGCAGGTTATTTGTTAACCCATAGAAGGAGATCCACATTCTAATCAAGCCATTCCTATGGAAATGGAAGTCACTTAACCTACCAGTACAATAATGAATATGTAAATTAGGCAGCGTTTTAGATAGTATTGAGTTCTGATTGAAAGAAAACTGCCTGGTGTAAGTGGCTCTGGCTAGAGGCTGGCAGACCTCTGAGTTCAAGATCAGCCTGGTCTACAGAGCAAGTTCCAGGACATTGAGAACTAGACAGAGAAACCCCATTTCAAAAACCAGGAATAGAGCCATGTGTTTCATTGATGTTCCAAAGACACACACCTTAGTAAAGTATCACCATTATTATTCTTTTAAATATCTCATCTGTGAATGAAAATATTTGGTGATGTGGTGTCTATCAGGGCCAGGCATGGTAGCATATGCCTACAATCCCAGCACTTGGGAGGGGAGGCAGGGAGCCTGGGCTGGTGAGATTCAGTGTCAAAACCCACAACCAACAAAAAAATATATTTTGTTTAAAATGATGTAAACTCAATATAAATAAATTAAGAAAATGGTAGCACAGGCTGAAGAGATGGCTCAGACGTTAAGAGCACTGGCTGTTCTAGAAATCCTAAGTTCAATTCCCAACAATCACATGGTAGCTCTTGACCATTTGTAATGGGATCTGGTACCCTCTTCTAGCAAGCAGGCATACATGCAGGCAGAACATTGTATACATAATAAGTAAACAAAGAAGAGAAGAGAAGAGAAGAGAAGAGGGGAGGGGAGAAAAAAAGGGCTGGAGAGAGGGCCTAGCAGTTATTATATATAAATTTTTTATATATAATTTATATTATATATATATATAATTTATATATAATATATAACATATAACGTACACACACACACACATATATATATATATGTGTGTGTGTGTGAAAAGAAAAGAAAAGAAAAGAAAAGAAAAGAAAAGAAAATGGTGAGGCTTTCCTTTAATCCCAGCACTTGGAAGGCAGAAGCAGGCAAATCTCTCTGAGTTCAAGGCCACCCTGGTCTACAAGGCAAGTCCAGAACAGCCAGGGCTCTGTCACAGAGACACTTTTTCTCAAAAGCCCAAATATAAAAAGAAAAAAATAATAAAAAAAAATTGTGCCACAGAATAAGAATTACCAGAAGTGTTTGCCACAAGTCTAATTTTTTTGGTCATTGATCAATAATGGTTGTAAGTTGTCAGCACATTGGCACATAACTCATTCTAGAACACTTTTTAAAATTGATGATTATCATTGTTATCTTAGAATTAGACTTTTATAGTATGCCTGTTAGGACCTGTTACAAAGGATTTCTAAACATCATTGAAAATAGCTGTTTTACATTGCTCTAAATTATAAACTAGAAAAACAGCTTCAAATGAGTTTCTACATGAATACTCTGTTTTTTTTAAGTAGATGAAGAAGAGGAGGAGGGAGAAATTCTTAACCATTTAAATCGCTGTAGCCATCTTGCATTAATAGAAGATGAAGGAGAGGTATATAGAATATAAACATTGGGGATCTAGCAAAGCAAATTGTACAATGTGTCACTTTGTTTTGGGGCAGGGTCTCACTGTGTAGCTTTGGCTGGCACGAAACTCTCTAGGTAGACTAATCTGGATTAAAACTCATAAAAATCCTCCTGCATCAGCATTCCAAATGCTAGGACTAAAGCCCTGGCTGGTTTTGGTTTTTGATATTTTGCCATGAGGAATGATGTAGTTTAGGCTAGCTTTAAAGTACTTGCTGATCCTCATGCCTCCATTCCTGAGTGCTGGAATTATAGGTGTGTACCACTCCACCTGGCTCCCAAATGCACTAGGAGTTTAATAATCTTCCACTCTACATCATTTATTGAAACTTCTTATCAGTTCACTTTCATGAGTTCCAGAAATTTTGCTAGCAACACTTCAATACTCTAGTATTAGCTATCAATGACTGTTTATCACATGATTCTCAAAAATTAACAGTTTAAAACAAATAATTTAAAATTGTTTAAACAATGAATGCTTATTATTTCATATCATTTGTAAGGAAGAGAAATCTGGAGTCACTTACTCTGTGTCAGAAGTCCTTATGAAGATGGGTGGTGCTGGCACATGTCTTTAATCCCAACACTCAGGAAGCAGAGGCAGGGGCATCTTTGAGTGTGAGGTCAGCCTGGTCTACAGAGTGAGTTCCAGGACAACCAGAGCCACACAAAGAAACTGTCTCAATTTTAGCGCTTGAGAGGTGGAGGTAGGAGGGTCAGAAGTTCTGATTATTCTCATCTGCACAGGGAAAAGACCCTATTTCACATACCTCCCTCAAAAAAGAGAGACATACATAAAAATACACCTATATTAATTTTATAGCCTCTTATGCCAACATACATATATATGTAACACTATAGAATATTTTTTAAAGATTTATTTGTTTATTATGTATAAGAGGTTTATTTATTGTTATAAGTAAATACACTGTAGCTGTCTTTAGACACACCAGAAGAGGGCATCAGATCCCATTATGGGTGGTTGTGAGCCACTATGTGGTTGCTGGGAATTGAACTCAGGACCTTCAGAAGAACAGTCAGTGCTCTTAACTGCTGAGCCATCTCACCAGCCCCTAGAATGGTTTTACAGAGAATTTTTACATTAGGAAGTTTAGCTTACATTTTTTACAATAGATTTTGCTTTGTTTTGCTTTACTTTATGTGTGAGTGTTTTGTCTGTACCTTGTGTGGGCATTGGGTGCATGTTTCTGAGGTGACCAGAAGAGGACCTCAGAGCCCCTGAAATCTGGACAATTGGGAGTCACTAGATGGGTGCTGAGATTTTCTTTGTTTATGTGTATTTTGTTTGGTTTGGTTTGGTTTGTCTTTTTTTTTTTTTTTTTCCAAGACAAGGCTTCTCTGTGTAGTCCAGTCTGTCCTGAAACTTGCTGTGTAGACCAGACTGGCCTCAAACTCAGAGATCCACCTGCCTTTGCTTCCCATGTGCTGAGATTAAAGGTGTGCAACCACTCCCTGGCTGGGTGCTAAGAGTTTAAACTGGTCTTTTACAAGAGGAATAATTGCTCTTGAGCACTGAGCCATCTCTGTAACCCCACACATTTTTGCCCTTTTGACCCATCCAGCAGGTCCAGTTATTCAAGGATCTCAAGGGGACCTTCTCCTAAGAACCAAATGGGGGGATAGAGAGAGACGAGGACCAAGTGCAAGAATGACACGGAAACATTCTGAGTGGCATCAAGGTCCCACTGTATTAGCAAGGCTCAAGGTTTAAATGCACAAGCAAAGGAGGATGCACTTCTCAGCAGGAGGGATGGGGCAGCAGAAATTTTTCTTTTGGCAACTACATGGGGAAGCAGGAACTTGGTGGTATCAGAGTACATTTTGAGGTCAGGATATCCGGCGCTGACTTAGGGCTGGAACAATCTGTGGTTGTTCTCAGAGCAGTGCGTCGGTGGCCCCCTTTTGACCCCCTTTTCTTCTCAGGGGCGGGGCGGGGGGAGAGGCCCAATTCAGAGATCAGGACAATAGTGTTGTCTTAATAGCTCCCAACACCCTTTCGATGAGAAACACATTGTGGAAGCTGGGATCAGGACCACATACTTGTAATTGTATCACTTGGGAGCTAGAGCAGGAGGGTCAGGAGTTCCAGTATAGTCTTAGGTATACCATGAACTTGAGACTAGTCCAAGTTATAGAAGAATCTGTCTCTAAAGTAAAAGGAAAGAAAGAGAAAGAAAGAAGGAAAGAAAGAAAAGAGAGAAAGGAAGAAAGAGGAAAGAAATATACCCTGAAGACATTTCAGCATCCATTCATTGTTTTATGTTTTTTGGGGGGTGGTTTGGTTTGGTTTGGTTTGGTTTGGTTTGGTTTGGTTGTTTGTGGGATTTTTTTTTTTTTTTTTTTTTTTTTGGTTTTTCGAGACAGGGTTTCTCTGTGTAGCCCTGGCTGTCCTGGAACTCACTCTATAGACCAGGCTTTGTGTTTTGTATTGTTTGTTTGTTTGTTTGTTTGTTTGTTTTTGTCTTGTTTTATTTTTTTTTTCAAGACAGGTTTTCACTGTGTAGCCTGGCTGACCTGGAACTCACTTTGCAGACCAGGCAAACCTCTCAGAACTCATAGAGACCCATGTGCCTCTGCCTCCTGAATAGGGATTAAAGGCTTTCCCCACCACTACCCAGTTTAACCCATTGTTTTCTTCCTTCCTTCCTTCCTTCCTTCCTTCCTTCCTTCCTTCCTTCCTTCCTTCCTCTCTCTCTCTCTCTCTCTCTCTCTCTCTTTCTCTCTCTCTCTCTCTCTTTCTTTCTTTCTTTCTTTCTTTCTTTCTTTCTTTCTTTCTTTCAGCAATTCAATATTATTCCATGGCAGAAGTGTAACACTATCTCTTTAGAGGAGTCCCTTAAACTGGGAATGGAGACATGGGAGTCCTTATTCTTCTTGGCCAACTGCACTTGAACCTTCCTACCAGCTGAGAGGATTCTCCTTGTAAACTGATTGCTTGACACAGACTGTGGGGGAAATGTCAAAAAAAAAAAAAAAAAAAAAAAAAAGAAAAGAAAAGAAAAGAAAAGCTGAAGTCATTAAGAATAAAAAAAAAAAATGGTTTTGAGAAGCACCCTAAAGGGAAAAAAATCAACACATACTTAATCTTTGCTAAACCACAGGTCTTCTCTTGTTTGAAAGCTCCAGACTCTTCAAAGACTTCCACTGCCCTTAGAAGACACGGGTTCCTTAGAAGATTAGGCATTTCAGAGCCTGTCTGGTTCATGCTTCCTTATATTGTATGCTTCACCACTCTGTTCTCGGAAGCTCATCACTGGTGTCTACACTTTGTGAAAATTATACTTGTGCACTTTGTGTGTGTGTGTGTGTGTGTGTGCTCATGGGTATGTACATGTTGCTGTGATGTATGTATAGCTGCCAGAGACAACTTGTAAGACCTGATTCTCTCCTTCTACCGTGTGGGTCCTGGGGATCAAACTCAGACTGGCAAGCATGATAGTAGACATATGTACACTCTGATAGCTATTCTTGGTTGTCAACCTGACCACATCTGGAATTAACCCAAGCAGCTGTGAACATCTATGGAGGAGTTTTCTTGTTTGGATCATTTGAAGTCGGAAAACTCTCCTGATATCCAGATCATCTGAGGGCAGAAGACCGTTAAATCTGGGCCTCTCTTTCTTGTGGCAGCCTATATAAAGGACAGGGAAGATGGAAGTTTTTGCTTTTTGCTAGCTTGCCCTCACTCTCACTGGCAAGTTCATCTCTCCTGCTACTGAAGCATTCCATCACTGCTATGAGAGCTTTCCTCTTAGGGATTCCAATGTGCACTGGAGGCCAGCTGAGACATCCAGCCTCCTGGACTGAATAACTATTAGATTCCTAGACTCTCCATTAGGAGATAGCCACTGTTGAACTGGACTGTCTGGCCTATAAGCCATCCTAATACACACACACTATATATATAGATATAAATATAGATGTAGATGATGTAGATGTAGATGATGTAGATGTAGATATAGACATATAATCATATAGATATATACTCAGTTCTGCTCTTTTCTATTAGAGAACCCTAATATAGTCATACAACTGGGCTGTATTTTTCCTTTTTCTTTTCTTTTGAGACAGGTTCCCACTCTATAGCCCTAGCCTGGAACTATCTATGGTGAACCAAGCTGGCCTTAAATGCATGGAAATTCAGCTGCCACTGCTTCCTAAGTGCTAGAACTAAAAGTGTTTAGCACCGCCAAGTACTGGCTTTAAAAGCATGGCCATTTTTAAACATTTTAGGATCCTGTATTAGTTACTTTTCTATTTCTGTTATAAAACACCAAAACCAACATATAGAGGGAAAGGTTTATTTGGGTTTATAGTTTTAGGAAGATAAGAGTCCTTCACCATCATATGGGGAAACATTTTAACAAGCAAACATGTTGCCTGGAGGTGGAAGCTAAAAGCTTGCATCTTGATTCATAAGCAAAAGGCCAAAAGAATACGTGAGTGGCACATGCCTTTGAAGTCTTACAGCACACACCCAGAGATCTTTTTCCTCTAGCAAGACCATACCTTCTACATCTCCTTAAGCAGTTCCACCAACTTAGGACATGAATACAAATAACAGAGACTATGGAAGGCATTATCATTCAGACCCTCACATTCTATATTCTCATGGCCATATAATAATGCAAAATGCATTTAGTTCAATTTCAAAAGTCCCAGCCTTAACACTGTTTAAAAGTTCAAAGTTCAGTCTCTTCTAAGATTCAAACAATCTCTTAGTTGTAACTCCTTGTAAAATCAAAAATCAAATTACATACTTCCAACCCACTATAACACAGAATATATATGTTACCGTTCCAAAAAGTAGGAATGAGAGTATAGTGAGCAAACACTGGACTAACCAAGACCAGGGCAAATCCCAAATCCTGAATCTTTATGACCAATATCCAAGGGCATGGATGGCTCTGCCCATCCCAGTTTGCTTCCTACAAGATCCTTCCCTCTCTTGGGTTGGTCCTACCTCCTGTATTGAAGCTCTCCTTGTCAGAAATTCCAAGGATCTGGCCTCTTCAAAGTCTTGGGATTTCCAATGTAACCTAGGCCTCACTTTCACAGTATCATGCAAGGACCTCTCAGGACCGCCCTTGCCATAGGCCTGAAAAAACTCCATCTTCTTCTACAAACCTGTTTCCATTCACCTACATCTGTCTCCTATATGGTTGGTAGAGCAGTATTCTCTATGTATCTTGGATTCAGAACTTGGCAAATATCACAAGAAAATAACTGAAGCAGAATTGATCCATTTTCAGATACTCAAGTTAAATTCTCCCCAATATTTACTTTGAACATTAAGAAGGAACAGCAGCTGATGGGCCAGGGAATCAAGTTTCCACACACATTTGATCACCTCTGGGAGTTGCCACACGGATCTTGCCTCATTATTGTAATAAATCACTAAAGTAGTCTATGCTACTTGCTCTTATTTGTAGTTCTGATCATGTGGCCTTGAAAACAGAAGACTGATTTCTGACCTGGATAGTAACAGTCGTGAATCAGAGCCAGGAAGAGCTACCAATTCTGGTTCTGATGACTAGCACTAGTTAATGTCTGACTCTGGCAGGATAACCTTACCCATGATCTTCCAGATGTCCTCCAAGGTCCAGGTAAGACACTGAGAATAAATGAAGTGTATCAAGTAGTTAGATACTGGGCAATGGGGGATGGGTGTGTGTATAAGAGATTGGTATTAGTCACATGTGGGTTCCCAAGACAGGGTGTGAAATATCTGGACCTGGAAGACAAGGAACATTTTCATATGATCATCTTTCTTGCCCTTATATTCCTAAGCAAGATTATAGAATGTTTTGCAAAGTGGGAAGCAAGTAGGATGGACTCTGGAGAGCCAGGCATCTGTGTCTGCCCCCACAGAATTTAGATGAAATGATAAGATTGTTTAAGAGCCATCTAAAAGCTAAGGAAAACTCTAAGGTACCCATTCTCAAAGAAGTGTGGGGCCAGCAGCTTTGGGAAATTATTTCTACTTTTGTACAGGGTGAAGGGAAATGTAAAAAATGATAAACTATGATGATGGAAGATGTAAATGAATCAGCACCCTTGCTGAAGTGATTGCTGCTTAAGAGCAGGAAAAGGTCTGAGAATGCATCCTATGAGGATGAAGGGGAGCCGTCATCACTGAGTAACGTCTGTGTTTTCTACCAGCAGCATCACTGCC